>NW_028240155.1:0-59477 GCF_028749965.1 Puma concolor | reverse complement strand
CCTACCCTCCTCCCCCTTCTCCCTTCCCCTCCTCCCCCTCCTCCCCTCCCCCTCCTCCCCCCTCCTCCCTTCTCCCCTCCTCCTCCCTCCCCCTCCTATCCTCCTCCCCCCTCCTCTCATTCCTACCCTCCTCCCCCTTCTCCCTTCCCCTCCTCCCCCTCCTATCCTCCTCCCCTCCTCTCGTTCCTCTCCTCCTCCTCCTCCCTCCTCCCCCTCCTCCCTCCCCCTCCTCTCATTCCTACCCTCTTCCTCTCCCTTCCTCCCCTCTCCCCTCCTCCCTCCTCCCCTTCTCCCCCTCTTCCCTCTCCCTCCTCTCATCCCTACCCTCCTCCTCTCCCTCTTCTCCCTTCCCCTCCTCCCCTTCTCCCTCCTGCCTCCTCTCATTTCTACCCTCTTCCTCTCCCTTCCTCCCTTCTCCCCTCCTCCCTTCTCCCCTCCTCCCACCTCTCCCCTTCTCCTCGCCCCCTCCTCGGGTGCCGGGGACACCAGCATCAGGCTGACCAGCAAGTCCTGGCACGTGGAGAACCTCCCACCCCCACCCCGGCCCCCTTCATCTCCCGGATTAGTGACTTTATTGGAGGCCCGTCCCACGAAGAAATAGAAGGTCCCCTGAAGGAAACAGCCACACGGAGGGACCCCGTGAGGGAGGGGCCGGGGACCCAGTCAGGCGGGGCTGAGTCCAGGGGCCGGAGCAGGAGCACGGAGGGAAATCCTAGGGGCAGCTAGCCGGGCCAGGGTGGGGCACCGCTCAGGACTAGGGTGGCGCCCCAGCCTCTGCATCCCGCCAGGAGCCCCACGAGGGGAGGGGGCTAGGGGGTTCCGGCTCCAGGACGGCTCACCCTCAGAATGTCCTTGGGCACCAGGGCCTGGGGCAGGGGGGCGGGGGTCAGTGTTTATGGGGACAGAGCTTGTCTGGGAAGAGGAAAAGTTCTGAAGATGGCCAGTGGTGATGGCTGCACAACGGGAGGAACGTGTTTAAATGCCTCCGACTGTACATTTTTAAAAGGCTAGAGGGGCGCCCGGGGGGCTCAGTCGGTTGAGCGTCCGGCTTCGGCTCGGGTCACGATCTCAGGTTCGTGAGTTCGAGCCCCGCGTCGGGCTCTGTGCTGGCGGCTCGGAGCCTGGAGCCCGCTTCCGATTCTGTCCTCCCTCTCTCTCTGCCCCTCCCCTGCTCACGCTCTGTCTCTCTCACTCAAAGATAAATAAACACTAAAAAAAATTGTAAAGGCTGAAACGGCAACTTTTATGTTAGGTATATTTTAGCACAATTTTTTAAGTAAATATTTTTCGAAAAAAAGGAGGTCTGTGTCCCAGCCCCTCTGGGTCTGGGACAGGCCCGTCTCACGGCGGGGGGATGTGGTTCCGAGCATGTTCGAGTACGACAACGAGAAAAGTGTGCATCCCTGGGTCTCCTGAGGAAGCAGGGGGCCTCTGCCAAGGGAAGGAAAGGCGTGCCCTCCAGACAGCTGCTCTGGGAAAGCAGAGACGGGGGCTGGGGGTGGGGGGGGGGTAGGACCAGCAGCGTCTCCCAGTGGGCGAGCTGTGGGGGTGCGGACGTGGCCTCGGCGGGGTTGCCGAGTCCCAGGATCGGCAAACAGATTAACCCTGGGCGGGCAGCTCATCACAGGGGCTCAGGAGCATCTTTGGGTGTTCACCTTTGGCGCCCCAGGCGCGGCCTCCCCCCACCCCCCTGCCGGATGCCACCCTATAGGAGGAAACGGGGGTCCCCGTTCTGGCTCTTGGGTGGCTCTGGTTCCCGCCCGCGGGTGTGTGGAAGGATCCTCCGGGAAGCTCCCTTCCCCCGCCGTCCCTCACCCGGTGGGTTCCTCCTCGAGGCGTCTTGCTCTCTGGGTGCCGCTTTGGGGACCCCTGTCCTCGGCCACCCCCCTCTCTGGGAGGAGCCGCACAGCAAGACGACCTCTCACTGTGCCGGGCTGCCTGCGGCCTTCCGAGCAGGGAGCGTGTGTTTGTGAGCACACGTGTGGGCGCTCGGGTTAACCACGCATGCCCCCGGGGCCCGCGCTACAGGGGCAAACGCGCGGGAACGCGCGGCCAGCGGGCGTTACAAAACCCGCGTGGCAAACCCCAGCCTCGCAAAAACCCAGTAAGACCCAGGGCACATCCGCTGCGCACAGAAAGCGGGCCAAGAACCCAGGATTCCTGCCGTCGCGGCCCCCGTACGACTCAGCCCTCTAGCCAGCATGAGCTTGGTAGGGAGTTTCGGCCCCACGGTCTCTGGAGTGTCTCATCTACGTTTCCTTTTCCTAAAGGCTCATTTCTCTGAGTGCTGCCTACGCCCTTCTTTTTTGCAAGCCCCTGGGACTGTGTTCCTTCGCAAAGGTCACCCAAGGGCAGAGTCCTCGGCAGCTGGCTTTGAACGTCGGTTCTTCTCTTTGCCAGCTGGGTGACTTTGGGTGGGTGACCTCACCGAGGTCTTCGCCTCAGTTCCCCCGTGTGTCCAATGATGGTAAAAGCGATACCTGGTGACTCCTAGCACTGTTGGGATGAAATGAGGCGGTTCTTGTGAAGCACATAGCATGGTGGCTGGTCAATAAAGACAGCTCCACGGGTGTCAGCCGACATCGTCACCAGCTGCTACGGACCGCATACCCGTGTCCCCCAGATGTGTCGGTGGCCGGTGTGGCGGGAGGCAGGTGCACGGAGGGGATTTGCTATTGAACGGGAGGCCACCAGGGTGCAGAGGTGGGTGGGAATTCTCAAAGAGGAGAGGACGTCTCTTGGAAGCTTCGATGTTCCCGCTGCAAATGGAGAAAATAATGATGGATGTTAGCCTGATGGGAGGGTCTTCTCTGCCGAATCCAGGGCCCTCAAGGACCCTGAGAAATACGTCAGGACTTCCAAAGCAATTGGCCACAGGCCACGGCTGCTTCCCCCTCGTAGACAAATGTGAACAGCCCCAGGGTTTGGAGGTCCCCCAACCCTCCCCCCCCCCCAGGGGAATGCACCACCGGGAGACAGACACAGCCCTGGCCCCGGCTTGGACCTCTGCGTCCCAGCCTCGCACCCTCAGGACGGGCTACACCACCCGCTCTCAGCTCCCTGCCAGAATTCCCACAGAGCTTTTTGACTTTTGTCGACTCAAGGCAGCCCCTAGAAAGCTGCGGAAGCTGAGGGGGTGTGTGTCTAATAAAGCTGGAAGTCTATAATTGAGCAATTATTGTAACCCACACTTGTAATTTGGGGGGCTTCTCATAGTTCTTCTTTGTTCTCTCTCTCTCTCAAAAAATACACAGCTTACACAGCTTTCTCTCTGTTGCTCCAAAGGCTGGTGTCCCCCCACACGCGCCCCGCCCCCACCACACCCCAGTCGGCTGCAAAGCCCACAAAGTGCGCAGGCTTCGTGTGCGTTACTTTTCAGGGATTACAAAGGTTAATTTAACGTTCGGCAGCTCCCAAAGGAAATCGATCTTGCTCTCTGCCATTGGGCATGCCTTCAAAGCCCCGGATGCATCTAGTTTGATCACTGGTGTGGACCGAACCGGCCGCAAGGTGTAATCTGCCCCCGTCCCAGGCTCTGTTATTAACCGGTCCCCTTACGGCCCACTGAGCGCACGGGCGCCACTTTGGCGCCTCGGTCTCCGTTCGTGCAATCACCTGTTGGTTCATTTAAGGAATGTTTGTTTTGAGAACCTCCGCATGCCAGCAGTATGCTTTCTGTGCGGAATCTAAGTCACAAAAGGCAGGACCTCTTCTCAGGAGCGTGTAGCTTGGCGGGGAAGACAGATGACCGTCCCGTAAGTATAGTTCAGGACAGAGATAGCACAGGGGATGCGGGAACCCCGGGTGGGGAGGGCGGAAGGACGCCAGAGAGACATAGCCTGGGAAGGGACAGCACTTGGTTGACGGAGTGGTGGCGTCGGGGCGTGAAGGAGAATCAGTGCCCGGTGGTCAAAGACAAGCAAATAATTCTGTGGAGCTGGAGAGGAAATGTGGAATACGGGCTGGGGTCACGTTGAGAAGAGCCTTCAGGGCGACCGTGAGGAATCTGAGCTGTGTTTTGCAAACCACCGGAGCTACTGAAGACTTTCCTGAAGGGACCCGATGTGGTTAGATCTGCATCTAGAACACTGTTGTGCAACGAACCTTCTGCAGCCATGTGGGTGTTCTCCGGGGTGGGGGGGAGGCTGTCCAGAGGGGGTAGCCACGAGACCCATGTGGCTATTAAAAACTTTAGATGTGGCTGGTGTATCTGAAGAATTGAATTTTTAATTTTATTTAAAAACTTTTTAGTATTTATTTATTTTTGAGACACAGAGAGACAGAGCAGGAGCAGGGGAGAGACAGAGAGAGACAGAGACACAGAACCCGAAGCAGGCTCCAGGCTCCGAGCCGTCAGCACAGAGCCCGACGCAGGACTCGAACTCATGAACTTCGAGATCATAACCTGAGCTGAAGTCGGACCCTTAACCGGCTGAGCCACCAAGGCGCCCCAGAATTTTTAATTTTATTTAATTAATTTATTTTTTTTTCAACGTTTATTTATTTTTTGGGGGACAGAGAGAGACAGAGCATGAACGGGGGAGGGGCAGAGAGAGAGGGAGACACAGAATCGGAAACAGGCTCCAGGCTCTGAGCCATCAGCCCAGAGCCTGACGCGGGGCTCGAACTCACGGACCGCGAGATCGTGACCTGGCTGAAGTCGGACGCTTAACCGACTGCGCCACCCAGGCGCCCCTAATTTTATTTAAAGTAAACTTTCCTGCCCTATTGGACAGTGCACTTTCAGACAGTGTATTCTATCAGCTGCACAAAGACCGTGTGGATGTGGGATGAGGGCAGGTGACCAGCCAGTTAGGATGATATGTGACCATCCAGGTGAGAAGCATTAAGAATCTGGCATGAGGCAGAGACTGAAAAGGAGATGCCAGATTTGAGAGACACGTAGAAGAATCAGGCATTGGCTATCGCTTGGATGGAGGAGGGACCTTAAATGACTTACGGATTTTCTACTATGTGCCTGGGTGGATGGTGTATCTTTGTCTTGCATCACAGAGAAAACAAGACACATATTAAATAGACACAGACACTAAAATGTATTTTGTGTGTGTGTATATATATATATAATATATGTCACATATTATTAATACTCTTATGATTTATTGTATGTCAAACATATTTTATATATTATATAAAATATGCACAGGCATATTTTACATGTACATAAAACATATATTATATAAATATATATAATATTCAGACCTAGAGTAAGAGAGAGAAAACAAAAAAAAAACATTGAAAATGGTAAGCTAATGATATTTAATAATACAGTTAGGACTGCCCATTTCATTTATATCAATTAACGTAAATGGCATAAATCACCCGTTAAAAGGCAATGACTCTAGAACTGGATCAGAGAACAAACTCAGCTGTATGGTATTTGTAAGGAACACATATTCAACAAAGCAGCTCAGTCAAGTTAAACACAGAAGAAGGAAAAAACATACTAGATTGACCAAAGACAAAAGTATCAGGGTTGTAATATTAATACCGGAAAATGTCCAGCTCAAGGGCAGAAATGCTAAGCGGATCGACGGGGCCACCCTGCTGGAAGGGACTGCCGTGCAAACAGCGTGGCATGGGATCTAGAGGGCCGAGCAGAGGAGCCAGGAGAGCAAGCAGGTTAGCGAACTATGGCTCCCCTCTCTCAACACATAAGAGGAAAAGCAGACTAGAAGCCAGTAAGGCTGAAGAGATGCTAAATATCAGCTCTTGACAGAGCTGATGGGTGGATGTTAAAGATCCCGGGGGGGAACGTCCGACTTCGGCTCACGTTATGATCTTATGGTCCGTGAGTTCAAGCCCTGCATCGGGCTCTGCGCTGACAGCTTGGAGCCTGGAGCCTGCTTCGGATTCTGTGTCTCCCTCTCTCTGTCCTGCCCAGCTCACACACTCTCTCTCTCTCTCAAAACAAACAAACAAACAAATAAAAAAGATACCCTGGAGGTAGTGTATTTTCTCTTCAAGCAACCATGGACATTTACAAAAGCTGATTCTAGCTATGCTACAAAGAAAACCTCAATAGGGGCACTCGGGTGGCTCAGTTGGTTAAGCGTCCGACTTTGGCTCAGCTCATGATCTCACTGTTCATGAATTCAGGCCCCACATCGGGCTCTGTGCTGACAGCTCGGAGCCTGGAGCCTGCTTCAGACTCTGTGTCTCCTTCTCTCTCTCTGCCCCTCCCCTGCTCCTGCTATGTCTCTCTCTCTCTCTCTCTCTCTCTCTCAAGAATACATAAAAATAAAAAAAAAGAAACAAAAAAAGAAAACCTCAATAAAATCCCCAAAGAAGAAACATTGCTGACTACATCTGACTTCGGTGTAATAAGATGGAAAATTAATAACACAAATTAACATTAAAAGGATTAACAATTAAAATTGTTGCATGTATAATAAACCTTTTATTCTTTTTTTTTTTCAACTTTTTTTTTTTTCAACGTTTTTTAAAATTTATTTTTGGGACAGAGAGAGACAGAGCATGAACGGGGGAGGGGCAGAGAGAGAGGGAGACACAGAATCGGAAACAGGCTCCAGGCTCCGAGCCATCAGCCCAGAGCCTGACGCGGGGCTCGAACTCACGGACCGCGAGATTGTGACCTGGCTGAAGTCGGACGCTTAACCGACTGCGCCACCCAGGCGCCCCAATAAACCTTTTATTCTTATTATGGAGGCCACATAGGTACAGTAGGTATTTAGTGGCCCAAAATCCATACAGACAGTATTTCCTAAATTTTACTATGAGCTTGGCCACGTGCTGTATCCTGGATTCAGTTTTATCTATCCCATGTGAACAGAGCAGACTTTCCTGTTTGTTGGGGAATAGTTTAGTGTCTGGCTCAGACATAACCCTTAAATATGTACTGCTTGCTTCAGTTAGCAAATGCAGCGCCTAATGCCTTGACGCGGTCAGAGGACGGTAAAAATAACCACGTCTCAGTTGTGTCCGTTGGGTGGAAAACCTGAACGTAGCAAGAATGGAAACAGTTAAAGAATTTTATGCATTCAAAATATTTAGGCTATGTCAGCGGTAATATGAAGTCAAGCCACATATCTTTTTAAAAAATAAATATCCTTAATGAGGGAATAAATCCATACAACTGCTACCAGATATTAGAGCCAGATGTTACGGTCTTGACTTTTAGGCAACCATAAGGCCCCGTCTTGGGGTCTGGCAATAATTTTCATTTTTTTATCCGGGTTTCGACATTCCTTATCAGATGTGACCTGTACGTGGGTAGGAAAGAAAGCAGTTGGAAAAGACCCACGTTGTGACCCAACGTAAAATCAATTTTGTGACCTTTCCATTGATGTTTGCAAAGTGGGAATGTTATGAAGAACCTCTTTTTCTTCCCAACTCTCTGTCGATCTGTTAGTCATCTACGGCTGCATAACAGATTATTCCCAACAGAAGCTTAAAACAACAGGCTGTTATTCACTCCAGTCTCTGTGGCTCAGGAATTCAGGAACAGTGAAGGGAGAGAGAAGGTCCCGCTCAGGGTCTCTCATGAAGTGATAGGATGTTGGCCAAGGTGGCTGTCATGGGAAAGCTGGACTGGGGCCACATGACTTGCTTCTCAGATGGCTTCGTTCCTGTGGCTGTTGGCAGAAGCCATGTGGGTTCCTTGCTGTGGGGGCCTCCCTTCACATTACAACTGGCTCCCCAAGAACGAGTGACCCAAGGAAAAGAGAAAGAACATGACCGGAACAGCAGCTGGGATGTCTTTCATAACCTGACCTTGGAAGTGACGCATCGGCATCGTGTACACGGAGTAGCCTCAGCACCAAGCGGGAACGGGGATCTCAGGGGTCCTCTTGGGGGCTGACCGTCACAATCCACCTCTTGATTTATTCATAGACATAGATGGAAACTTATTTAACCTTATGAGTTGTATTCTTAAAATACTTTTTTTTTTCTTTTGGTCCGTGTTATCCTAAGAGAGATGGCTATTGTCAACCACTGTAATTCTTTTTTAATTTATTTTATTTTTTTATGTTTATTTTTGAGAGAGAGACAGACAGACAGGGTGCGAGTGGGGAGGGGGAGAGAGAGAGGGAGACACAGAATCGGAAGCAGGCTCCAGGCTCCGAGCTGTCAGCACGGAGCCCGACACGGGGCTTGAACTCACGAACCACGAGATCATGACCTGAGCCAAAGTCGGCCGCTCAACCGACTGAGCCACCCAGGCGCCCCATCAGCCTCTGTAATTCCGAGTCTCTTTGTACTTGGCCACGTTTCGTTGATATGTTTTGATTCCACATTCATCTGCAACATGACAAATGACATTATGGTTTCGTTGTGGATTCTACTTTTGATCAATATAAAATAACTCTGTGCATTTCGCTATCTTCTGCTCTTGGTGCTGTGACGATGAATAAGAACATTCTCAGCCTCTGCCTTCTGTTTGTTTGCCTTTCCCTGATCATTTTGGCCTGCCGTTTTAAATTTTAATCTCCCCTTAATATTTAATTTCTCTTTTGTTTTGGATGTGCCTCTGGTAAATAGCATATACTTGTAAGTTTGTTTGTTTGTTTTTAATAAGGGAGCTTTAATCATTTACTTTTATTGTTATAACAAACACATTTGGTTTTAATGCTTTTGTCTGCTTTGCTTCTCTGTTCTTTTGTGTGTGTCTTCTAAGTCTTCTGGATTTTTCTCTACAGGTTGTGTTTGTACCTTCCTCGTATATTCTCTTAAGTATTTGTAGGTATTTGTTATCAATTCTGTATTTGATTGTAAACTTAAGAACATTAAAATCTACATATTTTCAAAATTATTATTATTTTTTAAAGTGCTTGCTTATTTATTTATGAGAGAGAGAGAGAGAGAGAGAGGGCGAGCAGGGAAGGGGCAGAGAGAGAGAGAGGGAGACACAGAATCCAAAGCAGACTCTGGGGTCTGAGCTGTTAGCACAGAGCCCGACACAGGCCTTGAACCCACGAACCCCGAGATCATGACCTGAGCCAAAATCGGACGCTTAACCAACTGAGCCACCCAGGTGCCCCTTGAAGTTATTTTTTCATCACACTAAAGCGTGTGTGTAGTTTTAAATGTTAAATAATATTAAAAGGAAAGTAGCAACAAGGCACCCGTTTCGTGCCCTTTGTCTCTGCAACGAACTGAATGTTTGCGTCCCCCCCAAATCCGTGCGTGGAAATACTACCCTCCAAGGTGGTGGTGCCTTTGGGCGGTGACTGTGTCATGAGGACGAAGCCACAGGAATGGGACCGGTACCCTTTCGTCAGAAGCTCTTCCTGCCGTCGGGGGACACGGTAAGAGGGTGATCCATGGACCAGGCAGTGGGCTGTCACCGGACTCTGAACCTGCTGGCACCTTGATCTTGGACTTCCAGCGTCTGGAACTGGGAGACGCTCACTTCGGTCGCTTACGAGCGCCTCTTCCTTGGCATTTTGTTACAGCAGCCGGAGGGCACTAAGACACGGCCCCATCTCCCCTCTCCGGTCCCTTTCTCAAACACGCCTCACCTGGTTTTGCTTTCGGTGCACACCTGCCACAATGCGCTTGTGTGACGTTTCTCGGCATTCCCCTCACCTTCCTGTGGCAGAGGATGAAGATTTATCGTGGCGCTCTCTCTCCCGCCCCACCCCTTCACCTGCTCTCCCTCCTTCTCAGATGGCCCCCATTGGGTGAAAACCATGCTTTCGCCTTTGCCTTACTGGGATGATGCTGTAAGGGCTTAGAAGAAGCCACCTGATTGCCACCACCGAGGCACAATCTCTTATTACGGTTACCTTTCCTGCCCTGTACCCTTGTTCTTCTTAGAGTTAATATATGTATTTGAGTAGCTGTTATTATTTGGCTACACGGTTTACTAGGTCACGGTCACGGGGTCTTCCCAAATTCTCTGACAGCACAGCAACACCACACTCGATTCTGTCCTTCCCCACGATTAGGACATCCGGTGCTTCGAGGAGTCGCTCCCACCCCACCTGATGGATTTCCCCCCCACCCCCACGTCCTCTCTGAGCTCCGGCTGTTCCCTGAGGTTGCCACACCCCTCTCACCCATCAGGGTGCAAATTCTCTTTCCTTACCGCCCTCCGTACTGTGACGCCTGCTTCCCAGGTCAGGTGTCTCCCAGGGGCTGCCCGAAAACACCTGACAGGTACATGTCCCGAGGCTTCACCTGACAGTGTCATTGGTCCACCTTCACACTTGGCCTGGGTGCCGGGCCTCCTTGAAAAGTCACTGCTCTGGAAACACTAAAGGCATGGCTCTTTTGTCTTCCAGTCCCCCACTGCTGTGGCATTTCTGTCCTGTGCAAGGGGTCTCTTTTCCTCTCGGAAGCTGTTCACGCCACTGTCTAGCTCTGACATCCAAATATCGCAAGGCTGGGGGCGCCTGGGTGGCTCAGTCGGTTGAGCGTCTGACTTCGGCTCAGGTCATGATCTCGCGGTCCGTGGGTTCAAGCCCCGTGTCGGGCTCTGGGCTGACAGCCTAGAGCCTGGAGCCTGCTTTGGATTCTGTCTCCCTCTCTCTCTCTCTCTCTCTCTGCCCCACCACCACTCACACTCTGTCTCCCTCGCTCTCAAAAAATATTTTTTTAAATGTTTATTTATTTTGAGAGAGAGCGAGAGAGCACAAGCATGGGAGGGGCAGAGAGAGAGAAAGAGAAAACCCCAGGCAGGCTCCACACCGTCCGTGCGGAGCCCGCCGTGGGGCTCGATCCCATGAACCGTGAGATGGTGACCTGAGCTGAAATCAAGAGTCGGACGCTTAACCGACTGAACCGCCCCGGCACCCCTTGACACGGCCATTTGAAATTCACCGCACTGGCTCCTTGGTAGGTCCTCTCCTTGTGAGTTGACCTCAGGTACGTTGGCCACCACAAGCCTCGGGCTCTTTTTGGCGGACAGCGGCGGCCACGAAAGAAGCCTGAAGAAGGAGGGGAGGGCTGGTCGCTCCCGATGCTGATGAGTCCAGGCGGAGAACAAGGTATTCTGCCCACGCAAATACTTGTTAAACAAACGTGCTCCAGGAACGGGCACCCGGCGGTTCAGACACCGTGTCCGGTAAGCGTGATGAACTCCCGGTGTCTGTCCTCCGGGCCCTCCGTCTACACCTGCATGGATGGCTCACAGGCTGCCTGCCTCAGCTCGGAGCGCGGCCTGGAGCTTACAAAACTGTGGGTTCCTCCTTCTCCCCAATCGCGTCGCCCCACAGCTGTCCTTGCGGACCTCGCTTTGGGAGGATGGGGGCACCCAGGCGAGCAGACGGCCAGCCGAGCTGTTCTCACCTGAACAAGAGCCCTGCAGCGTCCTGTCCGCCTTCGGTCGACTCCTGCTGCCCCCAGAAGGTGGACCGTTGACAACTGTGGCCCGCTGAACGCTGATTTTTTGGGGAGAGGATTCACCGACCACCTCGTAGCATCGTCATCCGGAAGCACCTCCGACAGACTGAGGTTTAACGACCGTACAGCCACCCCGGGGGACTCCGAGCCCACACGGGTTTGATATGGGGAGAGGGGATGTAGGATTTGTGCATCCGGCTCCCATGATGCCAAGCGGTGGGAATGGACCCCGGGCGCCACAGGAAACGGGCGGCACACACGGGCAGAAAAATTCTCCCCTGGTCTTTGGACAGAGCCACAAGGTCTCCTCCAGCTCCGAGCCCGTCTTGAATCTCTCTGGGTCCCCGGCCCAGACGAAGCAAAGGCAATGGCTCCAGAACACCCGTGAAACGTCTGACATCTCACGGACGGTGCTGGAAAACTTGTAAGCCTTGGCTGGATGTGGCGGAGTCTTGTCTGAGCCTGTTCAGGCGGCTTTAACAAAACCCACCGTAGACCGCGTGGCTCTTAAACAGCAGACATTCGTTCCTCGTGGTTCTGGAGGCTGGGAAGTCCCAGATGAAGACGTGGGCAGACTCTAGGCCCCTAGTGGGGGGTCTACAGATGGGCTTTGCCGGTGGAAGGGACGAGCAAGCTCCCTGGGGCCTCCTTGACACGGGTGCGAATCTCATTCACGCGGGACCTCTCCCAGGTAGCCCTCACCTCCATGGGCACTAGGACTTAACAAATGAATTTTAGAGGGACGCAAACATTCAGTCTAAATAAACAAACGGGAGACCTCGTCGCTCACCATCACGTTAGGCTCTAGAATTCTGCCAACGTTCGTATCAAGGAGAAACAGGACGTGAACGCATCCCTACAGAGGAGGGAACGTCCCCGGGAAGCAGTGTGCCCTGTTTCTGTCTCTTACTGCCCTGCCCAGCCTGGTGACCCCAGCCTGGAGACCCAGATCCTGCCCGAGGCCTGCTCAGCTCCCGGGGACAAGCCCCCCTCCCCCTCCCGAAGGTGGAGGTGCTTGTCCCATGTCAAGCTGGCCTCACCAAGGGGCCCTGACTGTATCAGAAAGCCATCTGGGAAGTGGCCGCTGATATTTTCAAGTTTAGTCCTTGAAATGCAGGCCACCTGCTGTTATTTTCAAGTTTAGTCCTACATTCGTCCTCAGAAGGATGGTTTTGTTTTGCCAGGTTTCTGTGGCAGTGGCCGCCACCCCTGGGATCAAGTGGGGAGGCGAGGCGTGGAAGGGTTTTGGGGGACAGTCTGCCTCTAGCCGATGATGACTCTTCTTGCAATGCTTATGCTCCGTGTTCTGGACAGAAGAAACCCAGGAGGCACGCCAGCCCCGTCAGACCCTCGGCCCCTCGCAGGGCTCAGGGCTGACAAGCCGCTGTTTAGGAACGTGCCAAAACGGATTTCAAAGGTTTCAAATCCGTACCTGCCGAAAGAGGAGATGGCGGCCGGCACCAGGGCCCTCCTCCCCCTCCTCCCTGCACGCAGGTGCAGTACGGGTCCCCAACTTCCCTCGTCTGCGCGGGTGTCCGGGGCTTGAATCTTACAGAGCCACGCCCCCGAGCGAGCCACGCCCCCGAGCGAGCCACGCCCCCGAGCGAGCCACGCCCCCGAGCGAGCCACGCCTTGAATCTCACAGAGCCACGCCCCCGGTCGAGCCGCGCCCCCTCCTCCCCACCACAGCCCCTCCTCCCCACCGTCTGCACGCACAGCCTCTGCCCTCCGCTCCCCCTCTCCAGGGCCCCACGTGGATCTTCATGTAATTAATTAATATTGCATTCATCAGAGCTTAATTCATGTTCTTGTAATATCCAGGATTAAAACAAAAATCCTACCAAGACAGCAGTGATAGGCTCTCAGCTTTCCGAGGAGACAGTATAATGAGCCCTCCTGCCGACTCCCCCCTCCGTCGCAGGGTGCGGGAATGCTCACCCCGGCGAGCCCCCCACCCCTGCCCGGGAGCACCGCGGCCTCCCTTCTGGGGCAGGGGCCAGGCAGGGAATGCATCCTGCGGTCAGAGCAAGCCGGGGTCCCGGGGACCGGGTGCCGGGGTGCAGGGGGGCGGGGCGGGGAGGCGGAGGCGGAGGCGCGGTGTTTCCGGGCAGGTCTGATCTGGGGGCTGGGCTTCCCTGCAGAAATGCCCAGAGCGGGGGCTCCGTGATGCTCCTTCCCTCCCCGCGCCCTGGGCTCCACAACCACACCTGCCCCGCCAATCGCCCCGCACGACAGCAGGGAAAGGAGAGGGGGTGCCTTTGGGGTGTTAGATTTTGCTCAGTGACCACAGGGAGGACCAGCGAGGCGGGGGTGGGGCTGTTGAGGGCCGTTTTGCAGGGCGAATCCCTTCTGGGTGCCCAGGGGGCAGCATCTGGGCACCGGGTGTCAGCGCTGTCTCCAGGCTTTGCTCAGAGCCCGCGCAGTGCGCGTGGGGCGTGTGTGTGTGTGTGTGTGTGTGTGTGTGGTCTTGGGGGGATCCCAAGGGGAGGGTCAGAGGCTCTGCTTCAACCAAGCCTCTCCTGTCATGTCCCTCCTGGTCTGGGCGTGGTCCCTGGGGACCTTACCTCCACTTTAGAACAAAGCAGGGTTATTTGGAGAAAGGAAGGAAAAAACCGGGCGCAGAGGCACCCGGAGTGGCAGTGCCGGGCAGCGTGCCCCACGGTCACCAGGGAGGCAGGTGGGTGATGGAAGGTGCGGGGAGAGGAGAGGGCTGTGAGTGGGGAGGCAAGCCAGGGCCCGGCCTTTGTACACTCCTGTGCTGTTCTCTGGGGCCCAATATGGCCGAGAGGACGCCTTCCTTCTCTCTCCTCCCAAAAGCCCTTCCTCCTCCTCCCCTGCTTTTTAACTGCTTCCTTCCTGCAAGGCTCTTGGTGTTAGCCTCCTCGCCTCCGTGCTGCCGGCCCGGGTAGGGGTTCAGTCCAGCCATCTCTCTGGATGCTTCCAGGCGGTCAGCAGGGTGGGAAGAATCTAAGAGCATTCTGGATGCTCCTGGCTGGCGCCCCCCCTTCCTCTGCCTGCGAGCGAGCAGCCACGCCGAATGACTGGGAGCCGTCACACCATGTAGGCTTCCCTTCTTCCGCCCCCTCCCCTCACCACCCGCTCCTTCCACAACCTCCCAGGGTGGGGTGGGGACATGGAGGGACGGAGGGGACAGGGGGCGGAGTGACCGTTGTCGAGAAGGAAGGCCCGCCTGCCTGCCCTTCTTGGCAGCTGTCAGGGGGCAGCGCAGGCAGGGCCCCCTGGGCCAGGGCCAGGGATGGTGCGTCGCTGTGCGTGGCCTGCTGAGGAAGCTTCCGGAACACCAGCTCGTACAATAGCAGAGAGCATTCCAGAATGGGTAGAGGGGCGTACGGGGGGCTAGGATGTGCATTTCCGTTCTCTGTCTTGGCGCAGAGCTTGAAATGCCGGAGTGGCTGTGGTGATGACGACATAGGACGCAGACATGGTCATAGCACACAAAATGGGGCTGCGTTGGAGACAGAGGCGAGCCCGTCCCCTGGGAAATGCGTTCTTCCTTTCCTCTCTGCTCCCTGGAAGCGACGGGCTAGTCAGGAAGGTGAGGGTCCTCACCCCTCCCAGCCGGGCCGGGCCATTGCCACTCTGGGGACCCTCACTCTTAGCCCCACTCTGTTCTCGGGTGTGTGGGGGTGAGGGCCCCAGGGGCCATGCCGCTGGTGGTGACTGTCCCGCCGGCCCTTGGAGAGGCGGGAGGGCCATGCTGTTGGGGGCTGCCTGCCTGGCATCATTAGGGGGCCTCCTGTCTCTCCGTCCACCGCTGGCACTGCATGGCCAGAGGCGAGGGTAACAGAGAGGAAGATGTTCTCGGGAGAGCTGGTGATTCGACCTGACACATGTCAGACAGACCCTGGCCTCCTGCCTGCGTCCCCCCAGGGGAAGAGCGGCCATGGCCGCTGCTCCCAGAGCCCCGAGAACAGCCCCTAAAAGCTGAGCATGGCTACTAATGAGCCCGCAGAAGGGTTGCCCAACGGGGGGGGGGGGAGCAGGCAGGG
Source organism: Puma concolor (assembly GCF_028749965.1). Taxonomy (NCBI): domain Eukaryota; kingdom Metazoa; phylum Chordata; class Mammalia; order Carnivora; family Felidae; genus Puma; species Puma concolor. The sequence goes on along the minus strand of NW_028240155.1, from coordinate 44,142 downwards.
GCGGTGGGCACCCTCCACCTGCTGGCGGGGCCCCGCGGTGAGGCTGCCCTCATCCCCTATGCTCCCGGCCACCTCGTGGGGCGTCTAAGGTTGACCCTGGAAACCACCTGCTGCCCTCTCTTATCAGGACCGTCCTTTAAGTGTGGAACTTTCTGGAATGTTTTCTCTGCACTGAGGCATGTATTTATTATTATTTTAAGACCACCCTCTGATGTATTTATCTTTAAATAAAGCCGGCGGCCGGAACCTTGTGCTCTTACAAGAGAGTCCTCGGACAGGTGACCGACACAGGTCCTCAGGAAGCCCCTCGTCCCCGGGGAAGCATCAGCGTGCTCGGACGGAGTCTGGTGTGGACCACGTACCCCCCCCCCCATTCAGATAGCCGTGACCCCAGCACCTCAGGATGTGGAGAGAGGGTCTTTGAGGAGGTGATTAAGGTTACACGAGGTCACTAGGGTCGCCCTGATCCCGGACGACTTACAGTCCTTACAGAAAGCAGAGATGTGGACACACACACAGGGAGAAGACCCAGTGAGGACACGGGGAGAAGGTGGCCATCGGTGAGGCCGGGACAGAGGCCTCGAAGGAACCACCACTGCCCACGCCTGCAGCTCAGGTTCTAGCCTCCGGAACGGGGGGAAAAAGAACTCTCTGGCGGTAAAGCCGCCCAGCCCGCTTAAGCGGAACAGCACCGGGTCTTTGGAAAATGCGAATGCAAGACGGACCTCTGCAAGATACCTCCCAGGTCCCTAAAAACACCTGCTCTGATAGGAGGAGAAAGTTCCGGAATGTGTGTGCTACCACCCGCGCCGAGATGTTTTCATGCTCCAAGCCCCCTGCCCACCGCACTCCCCCTCAAAGAGGTGCTCTTTTAAAAATGTATTTACACAACAGATCGACACTTAAATACGTGTTTAAAGAGCAATTATGACTATGTTCACCTGTCAGAACGGCATGGTTTCGCTCATGTGTTTTCCAGTTGGTTGGATAAATAATCAGCTTGGGTGTTGTGTTTTTTTTTTTAAGCCTACCATCTATGTAATTATGTATTTACCTCTATGATAATATCACATTGCTTTCAGATCTAGCTACGAATGGGGGTGAAGTATTCTGGTAAAAGAGAGGGGAACGAGCCTGGTGCCTGCCCACCCCTCCCCCATTGTAAATCTGCCCCGCCCCTTCCCGGGGGGCGTGGCCATTGACGCCCCGCCTCCTGCAGCTTTTCCTATCGGCGACCCACCTGCTGAGAGGGCCTCCCAGTGTGGGGACCAGCCCGTGTGGCCCTGCCACCCATGTGGTCACCCATGCGCGGGAGGTGCTAGCTCCCGGGGACCTGGGTGGCAGAGGGCGCGGAGTCCTGCACAATCACGCGGCCTCTGTCGGTCTCACAGCCCCCCCTCCTTTGCTCCCAGAACCTTCGGTGATGATGCCCGGGACCCGGGGTGCCTTTGCCCTCTCTTAAATTTGGAAAGAATCTGGGTCCTATGTCCTTACTGCTAGTGACAGAGCCCTTACCTCATACCTTAGACGCCAGAGTAAATGAAGAGGCCCCTCATGCCCATTTTACAGACGGGGAGAGAGAGGCAGGGAAGCTCCGTTACGTGGCCCAGTTCAGGGACGTGCGGTATTTAGGCCTCTCGTAACTGGCTCTCTTCCCCAAAATTCCACGGTGGAAATTTGGGGACACGAAGCCATTTAGCAATGGGGTCACGCATCTAGGGGGGCCACGCCGCTATCGGTGTCAGGAAATTCTGCTTTGAGAACACGATCGGTCCAAATCCTTCCCGCGTAGGTCAGGGATGGCGGCTTTCACCCGGAAAGCCTATCTACAGGGCACGTTGGAACAGCGAATCCCTTAAAGTGTGCTCTGGGCGGCTGAGTTGTAGTCCGCGCCGTGGAGACCCCGGGGGACAGGAGGAGGCCCTCCGGCCGGGGGTGGGTCCAGAGCCGTCAGTCCAGGGTGTTCGGAGGTGCGGGGGGTACACCCCTGCCCACGCAGTGGCGGGAGAATCCAGAGTCGGCGCGCAGACACGCGCAGGATTCCGCAGAGGCAGAGGAGGGTTTCAGCGGCCGGCTCTGCGGCGCCACGGACGGCGTGTCGGCCCTCTAGCCGATCCGGTGTGGCGCTTCAAAGGTTGTGGGTTCTGGTCTCCCCAGCGTCGCCGCGCCCCGCGGCACGTGAGCGCGTGCGTGCAGAGGGGGGCGCGGGTGACGCGCCCATAGCTCTCGGTACCTCGGCTTTCTCGGGAACCAGAGAAGCTGAACTCAAAGAAAATGGGGAAAAAATATTTTTTTCCCTATTAGCAAAATCAGGTAGGGAAAAAAAAAAACAACTCCACAAAGTTTCACTTCGTTACTAGGACCTTTTCAGGCGCAGGAGAAAAGCACTCAAGTTGGAGACTAAATCCAGGGGGGGTGGGGGACTGGGGGAATCTACCCGAAGGTTTCCAGACACAGTTTGGAAGATATACTTACACAAGCACATGGAAGGGTCTGCCCAAGACAGGGTGAGAGGCCGGCCAGGCAGCGGGATGTGCCAGGAGTGGCCTGCCCAGCGTCCCCAGCTGAAATCAAGAGGCCTCCCTGGCCACGCCTACCCCCCCCCCCCCCCACCATCTGCAGGCCCCGCCTTGTTTCCACAGTTTTTATCCCACCTGCCTGAACAATGTATAATTATTTCATTTATTGGTTTACTGTCTCTCCTCCCCACTCCGTGAGGGCCAGTGTTTTGGGTCTTGTGTCCCCAGGGCCTGGCCCATAGTATTAGGTCCTAAAACATGGGGGTTGGAGGCAAGAGAGTGGCCCAGAGACACCGAGCCAGCACTGTCTGTCTATCTATCTATCTATCCATTTATTTTTAGTAAGCTCTGCCTCGAGGTGGGGCTTGAACTCATGACCCTGAGATCAAGAGTTGTGTGCTCTACTGACTGAGGCAGCCAGGAGCCCCTGGCCTCTCTTGAGACGTTATGGGACATAAGGGGGGCCCAGAGGGTGAGAGTCCAGATCCCAGGGGTGAGTCGGCCAGAACTTGACTTTCCCCCCATGTCTCTACCTCCTGGATTCTGGGTGCTTCTTCTGTTCATGTTCTCCTTTGAAGACAAGAGGCCAGGACAACAGGCCCAAGATGCCGGGAGGTGATCTGAGGCCCGTGGAGGGCGTCAAGGACAATGCTACATGCCCAGAATCCGAGGTGTGGACCAAATCTGCAAGTACTCCGCCTGCCGTCTTTAAGGGGATTTGATTCCCGCCTGAATGCCCCTGGTCTCCTCTCTGGCCGCAGCTTCTGGGCCACCTGCACGTGGGCACCCCTCACTGCATCCTGTGGGAGTGTGGACGAGAGCCAGCCGCCCCTACGGGAGAAGTCCGGCCACGCTGTCCCTAAGAACGTGCGCTTTCGGAAAGAGGCCACCTGGAGGTTTCGGAAGCACAGGTGTCCTGGCCACCCCGCTACGCCTCTCGGCACCCCCCTACCCGGGCCCAGTGTCGCTCAGGCTGCAAGCTGCTTTACTTCGGGGAGGAAGTGGACCATTAAAGTTGCCCTGGGGTGTGCGTGGTACAAATGGCTGCCCTGGGATCTTTTCAGAGAGAAGGGTTTCTTACAGAGCAGACCATCGGGACCAGCAGAGACGCTTTGACGTACAGATTCCCAGGCCCCACACCAGCACGCCGAGCAGGAGCGCCACCGTGGGGCCCTGGACGCTGCTTCTCAACGCTGCTCTGGCCACCGATGTGCCGCTGAGGTTGACAGGGAGGAGGTGCGGGGAGAGCGAGTCGGGGCTGGGGGGCACCAATACCATGCCTGCCTGGGCCCCAGCCAAGGAACACCTTTCCGGCCCGGCTGTCTCGGAGGGGGAGAAGGGAGATCTGGCCGGAGAACCCCACAGTTTCCGTACCTGCCTCATCTGGCAAAGGCTAGTCTGAAAAGGCAGGGAGTCTTGTCAGTACAGAGTAAACCAGAGTTTATTCCTTGAATGCAAATGTCCTGGGGCCGACATCACAAGGCCGAAAGTCAGAGCCTGGGGAACTACGGGCTCCGGCATGCCCTCCCCCCCCCCCCCCCCCCCGGTCCGCCCTTCTGCCGCCTCTCCTGGGATCTGCACTGGGCGGCCAGGGAAAGGGGCACCTAAGGGCTGAGGCCTGCAGGTGCCCTTGGTCCCATCCGTGGGAAGCAAGGAGATGTCCTTGCTTGGGGGTGCCACTCACCGTCCCCCCCCACACCAAACAGGAAGCAATGGACTTGGTGGGAGCTGTGTGTCATCTGGGGAACGGTGGTCTGTGGATGGGGCTGACGTCAAGCCCCTGCCCTTGGTCTCCAGCAGAGTCGGGAGGAGGAAGTGAGTCTGGTCAGGGAGTCCTTTCTGCTACGTCCAGTGTCTTTCCATTAACCACTTGAGGAGAGAATTTAATTTGTAATAAATCTGCATTACAGTAGAAGTTCAGTGCCCCCAATGGCTATAAAAATTAATTCCTTATCCTAAACATTATTATATAGCTTTTGCAATGAATTGGCTTGTGGTTGGGTTCCTGGTTTGGGCCATTATGAGTAATTAGCGTGATCAAACAGCATCACATAATATTTCCCCTCTCCCTTCAGCCCTCCACGGGCCTCACCCGCCCCCCCCCCCCCCCCCCCCCCGTCTCATCGGCAACTGGGTTCCATTAAGTAATCAGTCCCACGAATGGGATACGCTGGGTCACAACTGCCTGCTGACTTTGATGGCCAAAAAAGATGTTTTCTTTCTATTCCTGAGCGGTCGCTTCTCCCCTCTGTTTTTTCTTTTTCTTTCAAAGTACTGTGTGTTCTTGGGAGAGATCATGGTAATTTCCTCCTGAAGGAGGCTGGTGAACAGACAAGGACTCTGACATCTGCTTAGGAAGGAGGGTTCCTTAATCCGGGATCCAAGGGAAGGCTTCTGAAGGTCTTGGAACTTCTTACGATTGTCTGGAAAGCGTGTCCACATGCATGGATAAGGCATTTAGTTTCTCCCTAAGGAAGTGAATCGGGAGGTTTCTGCAGATGTACGAAGCGGATCCATGTCCCAAAGGATAGTAGCTAATGTTGGTTGAAAAGCGATACAGACCAGACGGCCTGAGTTCCCCAATCTGGCGTTCACAAACCGGTTGGGGTCCAGGAGTTTGGGCGAAGCAAATTTACACGTTCAGTTTCAGCAAGGTTCTACTGAAATGTAGCATTTCCTTCCATTATAAATGCACTCAACAGACTACCGCGATTTTCCCAGCTATTTCTTCACTACATTAAAGTTGTTGCAGACAGCTCAAAATATTCTCTGTGCTCATCATCACTTAGAAATCACGTTGGTTATTCAATCAGCAACTGTGCCTTATTTGTTGCATTGATAAAGAGGCACATATATTTGAGTATCTCTAGCGTTGAAACGTATTTTAAGAATTGGTACCCAGAGGCGCCTGGGTGGCCCAGTTGGTCAAGCCTCTGACTTTGGCTCAGGTCGTGATCTTATGGTTCACGAGTTTGAGCCCCGCGTGGGGGCTCTGTGCTGACAGCTCAGAGCCTGCAGCCCGGCTTTGGATTCTGTGTCTCCCCTTCTCTCTGTCCCACCCCCGCGATGTCATTGGTTACCATTGTAATTCTATGTATATTATTTTATGCCTTTATAAACATTATTCTGAGAAGGGTTCCATGGCGGAGCCATGATTAGATACCACTGGTGTGCATTAGAGCGAGTGTGTGTGTGTGTGTGTGTGTGTGTGCGTGTGCGTGTCTGAGGTTATGTTGTGTCTGAGTTTGGACACCCTCTCGCATCCTAGTCCCATAGAGTAGCTTCCTGGTCTGTGCCCTGATGGCTCCTTTTAAAATGGGAATAACAGCCTACCAAACAAGGATGCTCAATGGTTAAGAAAGCACTTATATACACGAAGCCTTTAAGGCAGCACCAGACATGACACCACACTCCTTACGTGGGCTTTCTGACTTAATCCCTCTCCAACGCTACAAGGTTAGTCCTAGAATTATTCCCATTTTACAGATGGGGGCACTGAGGTTTATTTTAAGGAAGTGGCAAAACTAAAACAGACACAAGCCCAGGCCATTGGACACCTGAGCCCTTGTGCAACACGTTCTGTTATATTTACCCGTAGTATTTACCGTTGCTGGTGCTTTTTATTTCTTCTTGTAGGTCTGAATTCTGTACGGCACTATCTCCTGTCCTCCTGAGGAACAGCTTTAGGCATTTCTTGTCACGTGGGTCTACTGGAGAAGAATTCTCTCAGAGTTCATTATCTGCAAATGTGTGTAACTCATTCTCATTTTCGGAAGAAGTATTCTCTTGATCTAGACTCATGAGCCAGCATTCCCCCTCCCGCCATGCCTCACCCCCCCCCCCCACCCCTGGTACTTTAAAATATTTTCTCCCGGGGCGCCTGGGTGGCTCAGTCGGTTAAGCATCTGATTGCGGCTCAGGTCATGATCTTGCTTTTTTCTTTTTTCAGAAGTTTGACTATAGTGTAACTAGGTATGGGTCGCTTTGCATTTATACTGCTTGAGGTTTTCTAAGATTCTTGGATCTGTAAGTGAACGTTTTTCATCACATTTGGGAAATTTTAGCTATTATCTCTTCAAATAGTTCTTCTACCCCATTCTCTTTATCCTGTCTATTAAAAACTCTACTTACGTATATGTTACACCACGTAATTTTGTCCTATAGCTCGCCAAGTCTCTCTTGGTTGTTATGAAATCTTTTCCTCTCTATTCTTCATATGGAAGAATTTCTGTCGACCTGATTTCAAGCTTACTAATCTTTGCTTCCATAACATCCAATCTCCTACTCAGTGAATTTTAGATTATTTACTTTTAAGTTCTGGAGTCAATTTGGTTATGTTTTAATAGTCTCTATTTCTTTGCTGAGATTCCCCCCTATTTTGTTCATGACCAACCTTCATTTACATTTGTGAGCACATTCTAAATAGTTACTTTAAAAAGGTCTTTTCTGCTCATTCAAACAAATGGATCACCTCAGATCTTTTTCTATTTCTTTTCTTTTTTCTTAATATGGGTCCATAGCTTTCTATTCCTTCACATGTCTGATAATTTTTGATTGTATGCTGGACATTTCAGAAGATGTGTTGTATGGAGTCTGGACGGTCTTACCCTCCTTTAAAAAATGTTGAGTTTTGTTTGGCATGTAGCTAGATTGTTGGTGAATGCTTTTCATCCTGCAAAGTTTGTTTTTATTCTTTGGGCAGACCTATTTTGGTTTTCAACTTGGATCTAGGATGTGGCCCTTACTCTAAGACATGGTCTTTACTCCTAAGGCCTGGGCTTTCTGGGATCTCCATATAATGGTGATTTCAGTTAAAATATAGGCTGTAGGTTGATGTAAACTTCTCTTTGGGCCTTTGAAGGTACATCCCAAAGAGAAAGTCAGTTATTCTACATAAGAGGGTGAAGAGAAAAGTACAATAAGAAGGAGGTTTGCCTGACTGTTGGTAGAGATCTGCTGAGTATATTAAGATGTTGGGGGCAGAGAAAATGTACACCAGTTACAGGTTACAGATATAAATCCCAAAATGGAAAGTCATAGGACAATATTCATGAATTGCAGGAATGGATCTGTGACAGGGCTGCTTCTCATTAGGGCACCCTATAGAGAAAGTTCAAGGGTTTACTTACGATTTGGTTCAGGGTCCTTGGAGTAATGCTGGGGAGGTGAGCTGGTTATTGAATGCTTTTTTTTTTTTTTTAATTTTTTAATGTTTATTTATTTTTGAGAGAGAGAGAAAGAGAAAGACAGAGAGCAAACAGGGGAGGGGCAGAGATTGAAGGAGACACAGAATCCAAAGCAGGCCCCAGGCTCTGAGCTGTCAGCACAGAGCCTGACGAGGGGCTCGAACTCACGAACCGCAGGATCGTGACCTGAGCCAAAATCGGATGCCCAACCGACTGAGCCACCCAGGTGCCCCTAGTTACTGAATGTTTTTAAAGAAACACTGCTGGATTATTTTCAAGCACCTGTAGTGACTACTTAATGTACTCAAGTGTCTCAAAGTTACTTGGTAAGGATGAGAGCAAACAGGTAAGTTTACTTCGTGATATTGGAAAGTTACCTCTTTGTGTGCAAATAGATGTTGTAATAGATGTACTTGAAGACAGTTTCAGTTAAAAGTAGACTTTCCCCTGTCATCTTGGGTACATTATTTTTTTTTTTTCAACGTTTATTTATTTTTTTGGGACAGAGAGAGACAGAGCATGAACGGGGGAGGGGCAGAGAGAGAGGGAGACACAGAATCGGAAACAGGCTCCAGGCTCCGAGCCATCAGCCCAGAGCCCGACGCGGGGCTCGAACTCACGGACCGCGAGATAGATCGTGACCTGGCTGAAGTCGGACGCTTAACCAACTGTGCCACCCAGGCGCCCCTTGGGTACATTATTAAGTTGCTCAGGTAATTCCTTGATTCAGGCACAGAAAAAATACACTTCACCTTAGCCCATATGGGAATTTGGAATGAGAAGTATCTGAATTAATACATTTTGAAGGTAAAAGGGGTAATATCCTTTGCCATCAGAGCGGCAAGGGTATTTGTGCTGGTTCCCTAGTATTATGTGATAACCCCAAACTTAGTGGCTTTAAACAATAATAGCATTAATTTTGCTCATGGGTGCAGTGGGGGGACAGCTTTTCTCCGCTCTACTCAGCATCAGATGGGATGGCTCAAAGGCTGGGGTCGGAATCATCTAAAGGGATGTTCACTTACAAGTCTGGCGGCTGGGGCACGTGGGTCGCTCAGTTGGTTAAGCATCTGAGTTAGGCTTGGGTCATGGTCTCACGGTTCTGGAGATCGAGCCCGGTATCGGGCTCTGCACTGACAGCGGGGAGCCTGCTTGGGATTCTCGCTCTCTCTCTCTCTCGCCCCTCCCCCACCGTATTTGTGCTCCCTTTCTCTCTCAAAATAAATAAACTTAAAAAAGTGAAATCGGCTGTTTTTAAGAAAACAAGTCTGGTGGTTGATGCTGGCTGTCATCTGGGTCCTCGACTGTTGTTTCTCCGTGTGGCTCGGTTCCGAGGGTGTGTGTCTTGGGAGAGGGAGCCAGGCAGAAGCTGTATCACTGACTGATTTTTCCCTCTGACCCACTGCTGTCCCCCTTTTTTTTTTTTTTTAATTTTTTTTTCAATGTTTATTTATTTTTGGGACAGAGAGAGACAGAGCATGAACGGGGGAGGGGCAGAGAGAGAGGGAGACACAGAATCGGAAACAGGCTCCAGGCTCCGAGCCATCAGCCCAGAGCCCGACGCGGGGCTCGAACTCACGGACCGCGAGATCGATCGTGACCTGGCTGAAGTCGGACGCTTAACCGACTGCGCCACCCAGGCGCCCCTGCTGTCCCTTTTTTATGTCCTAAATGTCCTACACGTCCTCCTACGTTCTATGCAGCCACTCCCGCTCCTCCAGACGGGCTCAGGTGGGGACAGCCAGAGTCTTTGGTCCCTCATCCTGTCTGTGTGACAACCTGTAATGCTTGGGGGCAGCTGAGTCCTCCACGATCCCTGTTCTGATGGGCTCTGATAAGGATAAACTGAATGGCTTCGGTTCTGTAGAGGTGCTTTTGTCTTTCAGAGAGACCGTCAGAGCTGGACCCCCATGTCAGCAGGGCCCCCAAGGTTCCTAACGTCCAGACCCTTCCCTGATGCCTTGTCTCGGTCCACTGCTCTGTATTCTCTGCTGCCTCGGTGTCTCGGTAGTCCCTGACCAAGCCAAGGGGTCTGAAGCTTTGTTGCTTCCTCTAAGGGCTGGACTGTCAAGGGGAATTAGCTTGAGAGGAAATGGGGATAGAGACTTGATGTGAATTTAAGGTAAAAATCTCCAGGATCTGAAGAGAGTGGGTGTGACAGCCAGTGCAGGCCTCAGGGACCCTGATGGAGATGTTCACACAGGTGCTGAACTGTGTGCTGACCCCTGACCAGGGAAGCACCTGCTGGGACCAATTAAAACCTCTCTTTCTGGGCTGGGTTCATTTGCATCAACTCTGGGCCCCCAGGACAAATTTTCCAGAAGGCCTCCTATTCTTTGCCCAATGAAAAAGGCTCGTCTCTTGTCAGATGTCTGTGCTCACACTGGCTTCCTGGGCAAGCTTGGGCTGGTGTCTCAGACCGGGTTCCCTGATCTGTCCACACCCCTGTGTTCTCTGCCTTCTCCGCCACACACCTCTGCTGGTAATTGTTTGTGTTTCCTCCCAGACTCCAGCACCAAGGACAGGGCTTTTTGCATTGTTTGATCATCCTGGAGAGCCCAGGCTTAGCCCACAGTAGGTGTCACCTGCTCAGTGAAAGAATGCATTTCCTTCCACGACACCCGTCTGCCCCCTTGGGAGACAGACGCTGCACAAGGCCATTCATGGGCCATTTCGCAGAAGGCTAGCCAGTTGGCATTTTCTTTACCATGGTTAAGTCTCTCTGCTAGTTTCTGGGCCCGCCCCTTAAGGAGCTTACAGCTGAGCTGGGAAGATAAGCTGTAAGTACATGAAAAGATTATTTTTATTTTTGGAAAGTTGAACATTTTAAACCAACATCCCATGAGGCTGTGGGGTTAGGCTGGAGGTAGAACTGGCTTATCCAATTTGGAATCGCTGAGAGAGTTCCAGGAAGGGCTTAATTCTTCATCCTCCCCCCGCCCCCCCACCATTTTTTTTTTTTTTTTGGAAATTCTGCAGAGATTGAGATACTGAGGTTAGGGCAGGGAGAAAAAGCAAACGTCGAAATGTCAGGCGATGTGTTGGAGCAAAGGGGGAGCTTTCAAGATAACGCCAGAGGGACTGGCTCTGGGGGGCCCCCGCGGGCCATCTTGGGTGGGGTCTGGCCAATGCAGTCAATCAGAACACCATGCACGACAAGCTGTGTGCATATTCTGGCTGCTGAATCTGTGACATGAGTAGCACACAGTAAACACGTTCCCAGGTGCTGCCTTTGTCCCAGGGAGGTTGGCAGAAGGTGCCAGAACTTCTCACAAGGAGCCGACGGCCCCCAAAGCTGGCGGAGCATGAAGACAGCACCTGCATGGCGAGGGGAAAGCCAAGACAAACTGCCAGAGTTCTCATCTCCTTCCAGGGAATCCTGAGCCTCTAGAGCAACTGGGGGTAATTGCGCCCAGAGGCCATGGGGTGGCAGTGTGGAATTAAACCCCTGAGCGTGTTCCCCTAACAGCTCTTGCGCCTGGAGCCAGACGCTGCTGGAAGCTGGGCGTGCAGCCCCACGCAGGCTGGGAGTTGGGGCAGGAGCCGCGACGGTTCTCCCTTGATTTCATCGCCCCGTGAGCCGAGCTGAGACCGCGTCCGCCTGCCGTCTCTCAGGTTGGGCGGTTCCCCTCGTCCCGAGGCTTTGGGGGGCCCTTCCTCACGGGGCTGGGAACACGCTGATAAAAAGTTAATTTCTATTTGCTGTCGCTCAGTAATTGGATGAACACGAAAGCAATTAAATATTAAAACATACAAACAAATAACTAAGTCACCGTAATTAGCCAAAGTTTGATCACTGTCATATTTATTTAAGAAGAGGTGATATGTCTCAGCAGGTGACATTTTAAATACCCCGGGCCTCTCTGGCGTTGTCTTCGGAGAATGCTGAATAATGTACGGAGAATTTAATTAAACCCTGTTGTAAATCAGCTATGATGACAGGGAACTGACAACCACATGTTGAAATGAGAATTAGTCCACAGCGAGGGATATTAATTAACTCCTTTTCTGAAGGCCTTTGGCACCGAGTGGCATTTTAAAAAACATAAGAGGAGGAAGCAAGCAGTGCTTTGGCATGGGGAGGGGACTGTGCCTGTAATTATTATTTATAATCATTATTATTTATGGCTGGAATTTCTGCAGTTGCCTAATGCAGCTAATGATCAGGACAGCGAACAACGAGATTAAACAATTCTTCCCCTGGGAGCCAGGTAGAAATCAGCGGCACCATAGGACGCCAGGGGATGAGGGGGTCCCTTTGGAAAACAGGAGCATTGTTTCAAGCTGCGTCCAACTCTCCTCCAGATCTGGACTCAGGAAGAAGATACAGACGTGCGGGAATTGGAAACGCACAGACCTCGCAGATGAGAGCGGCCTTGGAAATCGCGAGGCCTAACCCCACTCACCTCCCGGAGGAGGAGACGGAGGCCCAGGGAGATTGGAGATCCTGCCCAAGGTCGTGGGCTAATCCGGGCAGAGCGAGGGTGCAGCGTGACCCTGTGCCTGGGTCAACAGAGCAGAGTCCCCCAGAGTCTGGAAATGCTGAGGACGTGGATGGGCCGAGGATGGAAAGGGGCTGCTGTGGGCCTCGGGGTGATGGCAAGGCTGCGTTTGTCTGACGACGCTAAAGCTGTAGGTGAAAGACCGAGCAGACCGGGGTGGCGTGGGGACCCTCGCTGGGACTCCCCGCTCGGCCCTCCACTCGGCCTTCCCCGGGCCCAGAAACAAGGCTGCGTGTGAAGACGAACACGTGGCCAACAGGTGTCCCTCCGCGGGGAGGGGACATCATCGCTCTGGGAAGAACCTGGCCTTCCTGTGAGGACGGACCACTTGGTGCATCCCGCCGCCTGGAACCTGTCACTGGGTTACAGGAGCCGCGCGACGCGCACCACTGGCGATCCGGAACCGGGCCGGGAACGCGCACCGCCTTCCGCCTGGAGGAACAGTCAGGTGACTGCAGCGAGAGGCGCTAGCGCGCTCGCGCGGGTGCCCAGGTTGTGCACTGTGCCGGCACCCTATTGGTTTCCTGGGTTGGTGATGGACAACTGTAGCAGCCAATCGAGAGCTTGAAAGGGCGGGACGTGAGTTGTATTAGAGAAGGTCCCAGGTGGTCCTGACCCTCCCCCTCCCCACGTGGGCGGACGGTGGGCCTCCTGTCCCACGGGGATGAGACTCCGAAGAGGTCATCAGGACACAGTCGTTACAACCCTCCTCAAGGTCGGAGGTGGCTGATTCAGATGCAAGCCTCAGCTTCAGGGTCTCAGGTGTGCGTGTGCGTGTGTCCCCGATGCTGGGGACCCCCAGGGGTCCCCAAGGAAGAGGGGCTGGCGGCAGGCGTGGAAGTTAGGCCAACAGCTCTCTTGGCCGAGTCGAAGATGCATCCACAGCCAGAGCGTCCCGTGGGTTTGGTTTGGATGATGTTATCTGCAAGGTCAGGGACTTAACAGAAGCTTAGCTTAATCCCCGGGGCCCTGCAGTTCCTGTGTCAAAGTCATTGACCCAGAGGTACAGGGCCTTGGCTCGCGGGGAGCCCATCTGATCTGGGTCAGCCAGAGCCGTACGACACAGGCATTTTTGCGCCTCCTGACAAGGTCTGGCTGGCAGTTAGAAGGAAACGTTCTTGTTACTACGTCCCCGCTGAGCGGCAGTCCCTGGCCTCTCTGGAAGCCGTGCTGCACAGCTCACCTGTCTGTGGCCTTGGGTGAGGTCTCACGGGACCCGGCAAGGCTGGGAGGAGAGCAGCCTCGTGTTTCCGCTGGAGAACGAACTGGCGGCATCGCAACCGCCAGGCCCAGCCCCAAAAGGCTGAAGGCCACGGCCAGGTACGGGGTGGGGGCAGCGAGTTCAGGTGGGAGCCCAATCCGGATCTTTCTGGCCCTGCCTGACCTTGGGGGATTCACCCGCAGCTTTGACACCTCCCTCCTGCCTGCCGGCCACCTGGAAGCTGGTCCCCAGGCCCCACCCCTTCCCCAGGCGGGCCGGCTCAAGCAGGCCCCGCCCACCGGCTCTGGCCCCGGAGGAGGTCCCCTCCAAACAGGTCACAGCCCCTCTGCGTTCCCTGGTCGCTCTGTGGGCACCCTCCTTCCCGAGCTGCCTGCCACCTTGAGTGTACCCTTGCTTTCCCAGCTCCCCCTCCTCTGCCGTCCTGCCCCCTCCCTGCCCTTTCCTCGGCATGGCCTGGGGTTCTGGAGTCCCTAAAGAAATGGAGACAGCTGACCGTGCTGAGGCTGGATCCAGTGACTGCGTCCAGTGGCTCCCAGGACTGATCTGTGCTCTCCTCTGGGAGAGGACTAGGTGTGTGGGTGGTTCTGTAGGGATCAGGTCCCTTTGCAAGGCTCCATAGTGGATTCTGACAGGCAGCCAGGGCTGAGAACCCCAGGGAAGGTTCTGGAAAGGGTTCAGAAATGAGATTTCGCCGGAAGCTGCCCTGCCGGGAGCACTGTTTTGGGAACACAGATTTCAGACTCAAACCCATCGGGGCTTGGCTGTCCCCTAACTGATCGTGTCCCTTTGGACTAGTGACTCCACTGGCCAGTGTCTCAGAGCTTACCAGCAAAAAGGAAATAGCTCCTTAAGGAACAGAGACTGCCCGAACCAGCTCAAAAAACCCAAGAAGGGCTTTGATTGTAAGAAGGGGAGGTGTCCCTGGAGTCACGAGTGCCCCCCTAGTTCAGCAGGCCCCTGACCAATCCTGTGGTCTCTCTGTAGGTAGGCGCGTGGCCAGCCATTCGGAGCAAGACTCGATCTCTGTGCGTGTCAGTTGCAGATTCCCGGGGTAGTGCCCCCATCTGTCCATTTGGCATTCTGTCTGCTTGCTCCCAGAGCGTCGCCTCTGTCCCCAACACTGCTGTGGGCTAGGATATTGGAAACATCCTCGGAGCCGGAATAACCCATCCTCCCCAGGTGACACTGCATTAAAGGCAAGATGCTTGTGTTTGGAGAATAGAGACCACGTCATGTCCCCAAGCACGGACAGGAGAGATCTGGGCCTCCCCTCTGCCCACTCTCCCAGCACCTGCCCCTGGGGTCGGACACCAGGGACGTGCGGGGAGTCTATTAATCTAAGTGGAAGGCAAAAGGTCTCTTTCCAGGGCTCTGGGCTTTGCAGACCTTTCCTTAAACAAACAGGACGATTTATTTGTCTTCGGTCAAACTACGCAGAGGTCAAGGGGCTGGTGACCCCTTTTAGTTTGCAGTGATGGGGTCACTAGGTTATTTGCTCATGGGCCAGGATGATCCCCAGTCGGGGGAGAAGTGGCTCATGGTAGTTAGACCTCAGCCCCTTGCCTGCCTTGCGTCTGTCATCCTGACCGCATAGACAGCCCGTGATGGGCTCACACCGTTCCTCAACACGCCTCTCAGCGCACGGTCTTTCTTTTCCAAATCCTCACCTCGCCTCTGTTTGGTGCCTTCCCCCCACCCCCCACCTTCTCTCCTAAGCTGTTACCCCTCTGGGCCCCCAGGGAGTATTCTCAGCATGCTGGACGACCCACAAGGACGTCGGCGCACGTCCTACCCAGCGACCCTCTCTCTGGAAGGCACAAACCTCCAGGGAAGAGAGGCCAAGGAGGCGCCGCTCCAGTCCGTCAGGCCCCTGGTTTGCAAATGAAGAGCTGCCCTCAACATGTGTGTAAGTTAGAACGAGGAAAAGGCTCGTCCTGAGGGCCCGAAACGGCACAGCTGTGGAATAAATTGTTTTGAAAGTAACTTGAGCATCACTAACATTAATTATTTGGCTTGGCGTTTGCACCTTGACTTGAATACATTCCACATTTGTTGATAATAAATGTTGCCTTCCTGTTACAAATTTATATATATATATATGTATATATATATATATGTATATATATACATACACGTATGTGTATATATATACATAATATGTATGTGCATATATACGCACACATGTATGTATATGTACATATATGTGTATATATGTACATATATATATGTTTATTTTTGAGAGAGAGAGAGACTGAGTGCAAATGGGGGAGGGGGGAGGGACAGAGAGAGAGGGAGACACAGAATCGGAAGCAGGCTCCCGGCTCTGAGCTGTCAGCACAGCACCCGACGCGGGGCTCGAACCCACGAACTGTGAGATCATGGTCTGAGCTGAAGTCAGACGCTTCACCGACTGAGCCCCCCCACACCCCCTCCTCCACAAACTTATATTTTAATGAGGTCAATCGGATCGTATTCTTTTTTCTTTCAGTGAGGTTTCTGGGGTGTAATTTGCGCATAGTAAAATGTACCCTTGGTAGGAACCAGCCCTGTGAGTTTTGATGATTGCATTCAGTCGTGTACACAACACCATAGTCAAGCTGTGTAACAC
Organism: Puma concolor; assembly: GCF_028749965.1. Taxonomy (NCBI): domain Eukaryota; kingdom Metazoa; phylum Chordata; class Mammalia; order Carnivora; family Felidae; genus Puma; species Puma concolor. The sequence goes on along the minus strand of NW_028240155.1, from coordinate 28,105 downwards.
TTAGTTCCCTTAGCCCAGTCCACAGCTCCCCTCCCGTTGGTCTCTGGAGACTAATAATTTGTCATCTTTCCCTAACGTTTTACCTTTTCCAGAATGCCCTAGAAATAGAAACATACAGTATGCAGCCTTTTGAGTCTGGCTTCCTTCACATAACATCATGCATTTGCCAGCTGGCCATGTTGTGTGCGAGGTGGCTTGCTCCTTTTTATTGTGGACCGGTATCCCATTGTACGGGTTTTCTGCTGCTTTGCTTAATGTTTATTTTTGAGAGAGAGACAGTGTGAGCTAGGGAGGGGCATAGAGAGAGAGAGAGAGAGAGAGAGAGAGAGAGAATCTGAAACAGGCTCCAGGCTCTGAGCTGTCAGCCCAGAGCCCGATGCGAGGCTCGAACCCACAAACTGTGAGATCATGACCTGAGCTGAAGCCGGACGCTCAATTGACTGAGCCATCCAGGCTCCCCCTTACTGCTGGTTCTTTCATCCGTCACCAAGTTGAAGGTCATTTGGGGTGTTTCCGGTTTTTGAGGATGATTAATAAAGCTGCTGTAAACACACACATACAAGTTCCTGTGGGGACGCACATTTCCGGGACGGATTGCCGGGTCATAAAATAGCGTATGCCTCCACATTGTCATCCAGCACCGCCGAACCAGAGTATTGCTTGTGAGTCTGTTTTTATTATTGGTGAAAGATACAGGTTGAAATTCATCTTTTTTGCCGAAGGGCGTCCACCATTTCTTTAAAAGACGGTCCCTTCCCCACCGAAATGCCTTCATACCTTTATAGAAAATAAATCAACCATGCTTCGCTACTTTTGAAACATTTGGCTTAATGCTTTTTTTTTTTTTTCCTGAGTTCATTTATTTTGAGAGAGAGAGTATAGGGGAGGGGCAGAGAGAGAATGAGGAGAGAAAGAATCCCAAGCAGGTTCTTAACTATCAGTGCAGAGCCTGATACAGGGTTTGAACTCAACAGACTGTGAGATCATGACCTGAGCTGAAATCAAGAGTCGGACACTTAATTGGCTGAGCCACCCAGGCACCCCTGTGAAGTCTCCCTTCTGGATCGTTCACGTCAGTGTTTGTTTGTGTTGGTCCTATGTGGAAAGGAGGCGTCACAAAGGTTTGTTGATCCAACCAGAGGAAGCGAGCTGGGGGCTGCAGCTACCAAACCAAGAGACTTGTTTTCCAATCCCATCCGACCCTTGTGTGATTTTTTTTTTTAACTGAAGTTTGTAGGTTTCATTTCCTTATGTTGGTTTCATTTCCTTATGCCAACTGGTTGTTCTCCCCATCTTGGAGAGTGTGCTAACATGTCATATCTTTAACAAATGAGTTCAGAACCCACAACACTCTCCCTGTGAAACATTTTTTTAAAACTTCTTAGGAGATTGCTTCTGGGGCGCACGCACACGTAGGAGATATTTTCCAACAAGTGATATATTGTTCTTGGTAATAATGATGCCAACTTTACTGAGCACTTTCCACCCGTCTGGTGGTTTTCTAGACCCTGAACACCGTACCAGAAATGTGGTGCTTGGGTAAGGTGAGGGCCAGAGCGCGAACGAATACCGGCGATAGCTGTGTTCTTTGTAAAATGTGACTTCTTCCACACCGGAGGTGTTTGAATTTTCTATTCAGCCCACAGCCTTCTGCCGCCACCGACCTGTTAAAAGATGTTGAGAATCTCTGCATTCGGACATTGGGAACGTGTATGTTCTCAAATAGTATCTCCCAGTTTCCCTGCTGTTTCTTGCTAGGGTGGGTGCACTCTGGGTGTTCCTTCCTTGGGGAGATTGTGTGTTCCTGAGGCTCCTGCTTCTTTGAACTTCACTCTTCCTCCTTGGAGGTCCCCTCCCCCCCCCCCCCAACCCAACCCGGAGACTTGTACCCAAGACGAGTGAGGCTGTCTTTGACCACAGAGCTGAATGCCGCAGACAATACCAAAGACAGAGTGTCCTGCCACCCGGCAGGCACCGAGAGCAGGGGCAGCTCTGGGGACGCCAGCCTGTGGGTCCCCGTGGACAGCCTCACTAAGAGCCACACCTGCGCCACCTGGGTGCCTGGGATGTGCAGATGAGGCTCCTCTGTGAGCCTACCTACCAGCATGGTTTCCTGTGGGTCACATCCCGAATTTGGGTTTTTCATACTTCGGTAGTCATCTCCCGTCCTTTATTTTAGGAGCTTGGGGGACAGCCACAAAAACTCCCCAAGCCAACAAGCGCAAACTTGTTTGCGAGTTGGGTCCCCCTGCCTTTTGGTTTTCCTCTCATACAGCACCTCTTTTCTTGGAAAGGCGACCAGGAAATCTCGCTGTACGTTGGCTTTCGAGAGTTCCGCAAAGCCCCGTGAACCCACCGGTGCCCAGAAAGCACTCGAGTGTGGACTTTTACGAGCTCTGCAGGCTTAAGGGCTCAGGCACCCTAGAGAGAACTGCTCTGCAGGAACCTCCACGCTCCTTTTCTGGGAGTGGGGGTGGGTGGGATGCGGGCCAGAGACCAGAGGAATGACACAGGGAATACAGAGAGTTTGGTTTTCCACTTGTGGAGCTGTAGAGAGGCTGCGATTTGCTTTGGAGGGGGCCAGTCCTCGGCCTCTCCCTCGGCCTCTCTCGCCAGTGGACAGACCTCTGGCTTCCTAAGGAGCTGGCTGCCGTAGAGGCCTCACTGCTCTGGCCTGTTTGGACGTCTCCTGCTCTTCTCCAACAGAGAAGCCCAGCTTTTGAAGAACAGGCTGAATTGGGGCCAACTGCTGGTCACTTTTCCCGGGGGGGCGGGGGGGCCCGCGTGCCCTGGAACCAGGACCCTCCAACGCACAAGAACCACGGCGGCTATGATGCGTGTGTGTGCCTGCGGGTGCCTGTGTTTTCTTCTCTAATTTCTGCGTCCGGTAGGTCCCACATGATTGCAGGCCGGTCCTCAGGGCCCCGTGCTTTCTTGGTCACATCCGGTAAGAAAGAGAGAGCCTCTGTGTTCCAGCATTCTAGGCGAAGCTTCTGAGCTTGCGTTAATTAGGCTGGATCGCTTAACGTGCCCACCTCTGGACTCATCACTGTGACAGAGGGATGGGAAATACAGAAGTGACAGCCCGTGTCGTGTGCCGGCAGGTGCCCACAGAGCCAGGCTAGGGTCGCCTTGGAAGAGCGGATGGTGGTGAGTCTTCGGGGTGTGGGTGCCCTGCCCCACGGGCTGTTGGCGCCGTCAGACGATGGCTTTCAGCCCCTTGCTCAGCCGGCTCCATCCCCACGCGTCCCCGGTGTCCCCAGCTCTCCTCTAGTTCTGCCCTCATCGGCCTTTGCGATGGAACAGTTGCATTCTTCTCCTGCTTGTTTAATCAACACGAGGCTGGGATAGACGGACATCCACGGGCACGAGGCCACACTCTCCGACTTCAAATGGCAGAGCCTCAGTGTTCTCGCAAGAGAAACGGGCGTATGGATCAAAACTACCTTCTGAGGGCGTCTGGGGGACTCGAGGGGGGTGGGGCTGACGCACGTCACCCTAGCGTGTCCAGGCGCCCACGACACCACCGCGGACTGGGGGCTGAAACCACAGACTCGTATTTCTCACAGCTCTGGAGGCTGGAAGGCCCAGATCAAAGCGCCCGCAGATTCGGAGTCGGCGGAGGCCCCCTCGCGCCTCAGAGACGCGCGTCGTCTTCTGGCCGTGTCCTCACACGGAGGAGGGGACGAGGAAGCTCTCGGGGTCTCTTTCATAAGGGCACTAATCCCATTCATCAAGGCTCTACCCTCGTGGCCTAATCTCCTCCCAAGGGCCCCATCTCCAACTGCCGTCTCAACCTGCGAGCGCCGGGAGGACGCAAACATTCCGTCTACGGCTCGCGCGGAGGGCTCAGCCAGGGTTGGGCGGCCCCGATTTGGGCCCGGGGTGTGGACCTCCTTCACTGGCTGTCCCGGGGCCACAGCCCAGAGGAGCAGAGGTGGTGGTGTCGGAGGCGAGAGACACAGAGAGCGAGAGGGGGCGAGACTGGGAGGTGGGGACTCGGGCGCCCACGGCGCGTCCTCTTGTGTCCCTGCGCAGCCGCTGGTAAAAATAGAACCGTACTTTGCAGAGAGATTCTCAAATGACACCCACCAAGTGCCCATTAACTCATCAAAGTGGTGATTCCAAATTGATTATTTCGAGTGTAAGACATAATAACATGTTCATCATGGAAAATAATTAGCGGTGGAGTGGGGCCCGGGATGGCCCGCTGCCTGCCCGGCTCCCCCACCCTGCAGGGGTGGGGACGGTGGGCTTGGAGGGGGCAGGGGCTGGGGGGGGAGGATGCGGGCTCTCACTGGGGGCTTCCGGCGCTCAGGATTAATCCTCGGCCCCCCGCCCCGGCCCGGGCCCCTCGTGGGGCGGGGGTCGCAGCGCCCCCGCCCCCCCTGCCCCGGCCCGGCTCCACGGCGGGCGCTGTGGGCACCGAGCGGGCGGCGTGGGCCGGGCTCCAGCTGGGCGCCCCGCACCTCCACGCGTTGCCTTGGAAACCAGATGGCTCTGGCAGCATTCCGCGGTGACGCAGGCGCACCCCACGCCGTGCCTGCCACACTCACACCCGCCCCACGCTACACACACGCACACCCCCCACATCATGCACACACACGCCGAACACACCACAGGACAATCAAGTGCCCCAGGCCGGGCCATCGTGCCCCGGCCACCCTTCCCTGCATCCCGCCCCCCTCCCGCCTCCTCCCTCCCCTGCGCATTTCCCTCCCCTACTTGTCTCTTCCTTCGCGCCCCCAGCTGTCCCCACAACTGCCCACCCCTCCCTTCCCTGCCCCCTCTCCCCTCCCCTGCCCACTCACCCCTCCCTTCCCTGCCCACTCTCCCCTGCCCACTCACCCCTCCCTCCTCTGCCCACCTCTCCCCTCCCCTGCCCACTCACCCCTCCCTCTCCTTCTCACTCACCCCTCCCTTCCCTGCCCACTCTCCCCTCCTCTGCCCACTCACCCCTCCCTTCCCTGACCACTCTCCCCTCCCTCCCCTGCCCACTCTCCCCTCCCCTGCCCACTCACCCCTCCCTTCCCTGACTACTCTCCCCTCCCTCTCCTTCCCACTCACCCCTCCCTCCCCTGCCCACTCACCCCTCCCTCTCCTTCTCACTCACCCCTCCCTTCCCTGCCCCCTCTCCCCTCCCCTGCCCACTCACCCCTCCCTTCCCTGACCACTCTCCCCTCCCCTGCCCACCTCTCCCTCCCCTGCCCACTCTCCCCTCCCCTGCCCACTCACCCCTCCCTCCCCTGCCCACCCCTCCCTGACTCCCAGGCCCTCACTGCTGCCTGCAGAAAGCACTTACAGTGGGAAACACTTGGGAAGGGCTGTCTTCAGGGATGAGGTGACGGCCACATGAGAGCGGGCTGGGTAGCACGGGCTGTGGCGGTCCCCAGGGCCCGATCTCGGCTGGGGCTCACCGGCCTCCCGCTCACAGCGGAGCCCTTCCGGGGGCCTTGCCTGCAGCTGGACAGGGTGGCCCGTGTGCCCTGGGGGGGGGGGGGGCAGGGTGGAAGGCACCTGGGCTGTGGCTCCAGGGCTCCCAGGGCGGGTGGTAAGTCTTCCTCGAGGCTGCGTGAGCTCTCCGAGCGCACAGAAGACCCCCCTGCGCCCCGACACTCTGTCTCTGCACGCTAACCATGGCCGGGTGTCGGCGTGTGATTTCCGAGCCCCTTCTTTCCTTCCGTCCCTCCTTCCAAAATCCCCTCAACACCGGCCGTGTGCCAAGCACCGCCAGCCAGACGCGAGCTCCCGTCCTCACGGGGCCTCTGTGCAGGCTGGTGGAGACAGAAAAGAAACAGTAGGAAAAGAATCTGGCGGTTCCAGAAACTGGCAGGGGGAGGCTCCTGTACCTGAGTGGTCGGGAGAGCCTCTCTGAGGAGGTGACATCTAACTTGAGACTTCATCAACAGGGCCAGCCCCGTGAAGAACTTTCCAGGCCCAGGAAGCAGCAGATGCAAAGGCCCTGAGGTGGGGACAAGCCTGGAGCCCTCAAGGGGCAGAAAGTGGCCTCTGGGGCGGAGCAGATGGGGACACACACACTGTGGGATGGGGCTAAATGGCCAGTGTGATTTACTTTGGGCTATTTAATTTTTTTTATTGTGGTAAAATGCACATAGTATAAAACTTCCCATTTTAACTATTCCTTCCCTTTTCTTTTTTCTTTTCTCTTTTCTTCTTTTCTTTTTCTTTCCTTTTCTTTTTCTTTTCTCTTCTTTTCTCTTTTCTTTCCTTTCTTTTCTTTTCTTTTCTCTTCTCTTCTTTTCTTTTCTTTCTTTTTTCAGAGACAGAGTGCACAACAGGGCAGAGGGAGAAGGAGAGAGAAACCCAAGCAGGCTCCACACTCAGTGCAGAACCCAACTCAGGGTTCCATCCCACGACCCTGGGGTCATGACCTGAGCTGAAATCAAGAGTCAGACACTCAACCGACTGAGCCGCCTCTTAACCATTTCTCAAGTAGACAGTTCGGTGGCACTAAGTCCATTCACCTTGCTGTGCAAGCACCACTGTCCGTCTCCAGAACTTTCTATCGTCCCAAATTAAATCTCTGTCCCTATCAAACACTACCTCCTCATTTCCTTCTCCCCCAGCCCCCAGAAACCTGTGCTCTACTTTGTGTCTCTGTGAATTTGGCTGTTCTAAGCGCCCTAGGTAAGTGGAGTCATACAGTATTTGTCTTTTCGCGTCTGGCTTCTTTCACGGAGCATCACATCCCGAACGTTCGGGAGGCGTTGGCGTTTCCTTCCTTTTTAAGGCTGAATAACATTCCATCGTATGGCCGGACCACACTGTGTTTATCCACCGATAGATGCTTGGGTTGTTTTCCCCTTTGGTTGCTATGACGAGTGCGGCTTTGAACGTGTCCGCACCAGGGAGGGGTTCCGGATACGCAGTGAGTGCATGGCTGTATTAGTGTTTCTTTCTTTCTTTTTTAATTTTTTTGAATGTTCATTTATTTTTGAGAGAGAGAGAGAGAGACAGAGCGTGAGCGGGGGAGGGGTAGAGAGAGAGGGAGACACAGAATCGGAAGCAGGCTCTGGGCTGTCAGCCCAGAGCCCAACACAGGGCTCGAACCCACGGACTGAGAGATCATGACCTGAGCCGAAGTGGGACACTTCACCGACCGAGCCACCCAGGCGCCCCTGTGATGGTTAATTTTATTTGTCAACTTGACTGGGCCACCGGTTGCCCAGATAACTGGTTAAACATGATCTCTGGGGGTGTCCGGGAGGGTGGTTCTAGAAGAAATGAGTAAAGCAGGTGTCCCGCCCCAATGCAAATAGGGACCGTCCCCTCCACCGGGGGACCGTCCCCTCCACCGGGGGCCCGAATAGAACGAGAAGGTGGAAGAAGGTTGCATTTAACTGCCTGGCCCTGAAGTCTGCGGGCCCGGCCTGCAAGTGAGCCCATCCAAGGACAGCAGCCACAGGCCCGCCATCTGCACCGGGAGAAGACCTCTCCCCGCCGTCTCTCCGTGGGACCATTTCCGCTTTCTTGCCTCGGATTTAGAGCCTCTCACTTTTTGACGTCTTGCCAGCTGGCCTGGAGCTCAGGGGGAGTTTAAATCCCCCGGGTTTCTGCCCCAGCCTGAGGGAGGCCGACGTGTCACCAAGAAAGTGATGGGGCGAGAGCAGCGGCCTTCGGAGGTCGTGGCCTTTGGAGGATCCGATGACAGCCTCGGCCCCTTCCCTAGGACACGTGCACTCACACGCTCACACACACCCACACCACACACATTACACACTCACACGTCCGCACCACACATTCACACAGGTGGCTCCCCACGCGTAGGGAGGCCACGGGCCTGGGGCCTCTACGTAGGAAGCCTCTACGAGGCTCTTGGGCTGCGAAGGGGCACGTGGGGAGGGAGGGGTCACCCAGAGTCGGGGAGGGGGCCCTGCCCCTCCCAGAGCGGGAGCAGTGGCACTGGGGTCCCTCTGCCGACTGGGCCGGAGGCTCGAGGGACGGTGCCCCCCAGTGTCCCCCAGGTGAGTTCCCCCACCTGCAAGGGGGCCCCAGGGTGTGAGGCTTCCTCGAGCTCAACACCATCTTAAACACGCGACCCCGTCAAGCCAGCTGGCCCTGCGTCAACCCCGCGGCGGGGATACTGCTGGACTCCCATGTTTCACAAGGGGAAAGTGACACCCAGAGCAGGTGGCCCACCCAGGGTCACACGGGGCTGGAGTCCGGCCGTCTGGCTCCGGAGGTCTTAGCCCTTCACTTGACTTCAGATGGTGCCCCTGTCGGGTCAGGTCTTTGCCCATTTCCCTCCGATGTCCAGCCCCTCGGGGAGACCCTGAGCCTTTCAGCTGCCCCAGCAATTTCCTCGTGTCTGTCAGCACGGCCCGCGGTCCCAGGCACTGGCCGGGGCGGGTCGCCCTGGGGCAGTGGCCACCTTCCTCACAGTCTTGTTGTCACCCGGTTCTCTCCACCCTCTCCAAGGTTTAGGTCTCTGAAGGCAGTTGGGGGGGAGGAGGAGGAACTGACCACGATAAGTAGTGACCACAGCCCCGCGCCGGGCGCCGGCCCTGGGCACGCACGGGACACATGCCATCTCGCTGGCCTCTCGCACCTCCCTGTCGACTGTCTCGTTTACAGGTAAAAACCAGGAGGCTCCGGAGCTCATGGAGGCTCGGTGATTTGCTCAGAGTCCAGGTGAGTGTGAAAGGCGGGCTGGAACCCAGCCCCCTGGGCCCCCGAATCTCAGCCCCAAGTGCATCGCCTCCCGCGGGTCACTCCCAACTGACCCCTGCGTCTTCAGTGCCCGTGACTGCAGCTGCTGGGCTTTGGGGTGGCCCGCTCATGTCCCCGGGGGGCTCGACGGCTCTTCCTTGGGCGAGTGGTGTTAGGAAAAGGGCTCCCGAGTTGCTGGCTCACAGACAGAGCGTGCGTGAGAGACTGCTGCGGTTGGACGTTCCAGCCTGGACCCAGAGCGGGCCTCCGGAGCGGGGTCAGACTCCTCCCGGCCATCCGTCACTCTTCCCACGCCCCCCTGTCATTCTGGGGGGTCAAGCGCCGCCGTCTGGACTTGCCCAGTGGCGAGCTCGGTCATGCAATCAGTCACCAGTGAATTCATTCTGCTCTTTCATGGCTCACAAGCGCTCGGTGGGGCCACCCGATGGGTGGGTCGTCACTCGTTGGCTCCTGGTCTCAAGTGCCTCTTCCTGCAGCCACCTGACTCCTCTCTGCCTCCACCCGCTCCCCTTACAGAAACAGGAGGCTCGGGAAGCAAGTGATCGTTCCTGCTGGAGCGGCCGGGCAGAGCCAGAGTTCTTGGCTCTGTTGACCTACTTCCTCCTGCTGTGAGTGAAGCCTGCTTCCAGCCCTGGGGAGCAAAGGCTGTCCTTGTTTCTCTGCTCTTCTCTGCTCCGGGGAAGAGGCCACACTTGTCCCTGTTCTGTGCAAGGGACAAGCTCGTTTGCCCCGGTGTCGCCGTGAACCACCGACCCTGCGTTCCTCAGAGACCTGGACACATGGGTCTGAGAACGGAGCCTTCCAGGCCGAGCCCGTTGTGTACCAAAGGTGCTTGACGAATCCTGGTTACATCAACGCATGACATCCTCGGCTCTCCCGGCGGCTGGGATGAAAATCGTGAATTCCTTTAGTTCAGAGTCCTTGCCTGGGGAGCAGTCAATTTCATGGAGGGGGCTGTTCAGAGGAGAGAAGGCTGGTTGGTGCCTGTCTAGCCATTCAGAGTCATTTCCTGCCCCTTCTGCGGCTGGAGCCGTCAGAGGGCATCTTGGGATATAAGTACGACAAAGGCAGATCCTCGTACGTTTTGTTCACGGAGTGTCTCCCGCCCGCGCAACAGCAGGTGGCGCATAGTAGGCCCTCAGTAAACCAACAGGGAGCTGACGGGGGGACAAGAAAATACTCTGTGGACCTCCCCCACCGACCTCTCCATCTTCGCCGGTCTTTTAGCTCCGCTGAGGCACCGTCTGTATCGACGCGGACGTGAGAGCGACCTTGGTTAGGGAGTTTCTAGACCTTTCTAAGCAGAGGCCCTCTTGGACCACCGTCTCCAGTGGCGGTGGCCGGACTGGCCCCACGTGAGCCATATCCCTGGGTCTCAGGCGTCAGCTGAGGGGGCCGCGGCCGCAGGAGACCCTGGCTGACGGAGATAACATTTGACAAACAGGGGGATTGTGTCTTCCTCCTCCGCCCCTCTGTTAGATATCCGGCGTTCTTTATGGCTTTGCTCAGGTAGATCATTCATTGCCATAAATTTTGTTATCTCCGGCGCTTTTCCAATTATGGATAACAACAGAAAAGCAGTCATTGGTTTCTAAAAGGTCATCAAGATATAGAGCCCGTTTGGGAAGGGAATGACTTATGCAGTGGGCTTGTATAAATCTGGAGAAGTTTTATGCACAAGTTGAACAAGAAATGTAAGTGAGAGTCATAAAATATATCAAGATTTATGGCGCCGCAGCTGATGAAAATTGCCTCTCCTTTTGCTGTTTGTGTGGGAATTGTTTGTTCTTTCCGAGTGTTTTACATGGGGCTCGCGGGCCAACAAGGCCCCGTGAAGCCCGGCGATCGGCATCTGAGGGCATGGCATCTGAGGGCATGGCGACCGTTCGTCACGGCATAGGGGTCAGAACTGCAGGCCAGAAGGGGTCTGGGAAACCACGGCTGATCCCAGCGCCAAAGAGGCTCAGGTCCTTCCACGAAGCTGTTGCATTTTTGGCGCCTGCCCATGGTGAAAACCATCGCTCCCGCGGATGCCCGACCAGCTGGTCACCACGTCACTCCTCTGTGACAGGGAGTGGGACATCGGGGGATGGCGGCCGGCTGGTACTCGAGGTGGTTCTCAGACGACCACAATGGACTCATTGCAGATTCCCAGCCTCACCCCCCCGCAGAGAGCTGGGCTTTCCTGGTCGACCTTGGACCTAGGAGTGCACGTCCCAGATGTCTCATGGGCACCCTGAGGTTTGAGAGTGCCCCCCATGGAGCTCTTCCCTTTGCCTTCCCTTTTATGGACAAGAGGTGAGGTCCAGAGCCATGAGTGGTATAGTTAGTGGCATAGTTGGGACCCTCTGCCTTCTAGGGACCTAGAAAAGTAGACAGGAGGAAAGTTCCGGAACCTGCAGTCAACATAAAAAGCTTCAGGGGAAGGGCGCCTGGGCGGCTCAGTCGGTTAAGCGTCAGACTTCAGCTCAGGTCATGATCTCACAGTCTGTGGGTTCGAGCCCCACGTCAGGCTCTGTGCTGACAGTGCGGAGCCTGGAGCCTGCTTTGGATTCTGTGTGTATTTCTCTCTCTGGCCCTTCCCCTCTCGAGCTCTGTCTCTCTCTCTCTCTCAAAGTAAATGAATAAAACATATATATATATATATATATATATATATATATATATATATATAAAGAGGGGCACCCAGGTGGCTCTGTCGGTTAAGCATCCACCTCTTGACTTTGGCTCGGGTCAAGATCTCACGGTCTGTGGGTTCGAGCCCCACGTCGGGCTTTGTGCGGACAGCTTGGAGCCTGGAGCCTGCTTCGGATTCTGGGGCTCCCTCTCTCTCTGGCCCTTCCGCTCTCGAGCTCTGTCTCTCTCTCTCTCGCTCAAAGTAAATGAATAAAACGTACATATATTAAAAAAAGAGTTCCAGGGGGGTGGTGTCCTGGAAACTTCTAAATGCAGCCTCATCAGGAAAGGTCGTTTCCCCTGGAAGGCACTCAGCGGCCCAGCCCAGGGTCTCCGCTGCTCGTCAGCGCTCCGTGGCCCTGCCACGCCAGCATCATCTGTGGGGCCGTGTGCGGGTCAGTGTCTAACTGACTTTCTGACGTTCGCCAATTCCCATGGTGTAAATACCCCCACCGCGGCCAATTTCACGCTTCCCTGACTGTGGACTTGGGAAGACAGCTGCAGACTTGGTGCTCACCAGCTGGTCTGAGCCCATCACTGCGTCTGCGTCCCAGGAGGTGAGTGGGAGGTAGACAGAAATGGATCCGGCCTGAGGAGGAGGAGGCTGGCAGCTACTTGAGGGCTGGGCGGACGAAGAGTCGTGCGCAGGAGGCCAGCCGCTGGGGGCCGGGGCGGGGGCGGGGGCGGGGGGGCGACCCACGTGGGCAGGGAGGTAGCCAGCCTCGGGACCCAGGGGACTCGAGTAAGCCCAAATGGCCCTGGGGCTCATGGTGTAGGCTCCCCGCAGGGCACGGGACCTCAGGCACAAGGCTGCTTGTCACCGGGTCCCAGACAGGGGCCTCTTATGCCTCTGGTGCCCAGGAGTCTCCTTGCCGATCGATCGGAGCGGACGCTTCCTGCCGGGCACAGGGCAGAGGTCAGAACAAAGTGCCAAGTCCTGCTCTTGAGACCTTCCTTCCTCGGACCGGCCCCACCCCCTCGTCCATCGCCTGCTTCCGTCCCCTCCCACCCAGGCCCCACACTCCGGTGACGGCGTGGGACCCGGTGAGCCCCCCAGATGGCGGGTGCTTGGCTGCCTCCTGGGTCTGGCTTAGGCTGGCCCGACCACTTACAATATCCAGTGCACGGCTGTTTTTGGTTTTGTGGAAACCCCAGGCTTTCCTCCCGGCTCTCTGCCAACGTTGCCGCTTGGCAGGGACCTTTCCCGGTCCCCCCTCCTCCACCATGGACGGACCTCCCCCACCCTGACCCCAAGACACCGTGCGCCTTCCCAACAGCGTGGATGACGTCGGCCCTGTGTGCTCATGGGCCCTTTCCAGTGACCTTGACGATGTTTCCCTCCACGGCGGCCGTTCGTGTGCCCTTAGGACTCCAGGCCAGTGGCTCCCCCGCCTCTGTGGCCCCCGTAGCACGTGGACCTCCCGTCCCAGGCCCGTGGACGGTCCCCCCGCGACGGGCGTGTCTGCGTCGGTCCTTGGGCAGTGACCATCTTCTTTCCCCCTTCTCTCCCTCCCGCCTCATGGCGCTCGATCGGGAAGAGGAGTGGTTTCGTGGCAAAAAACTCAGGCCTCGGGTCAGAGAGTCCTGGGTTCGAATCTCAGCTCCGCCATTTACAGCGCCTGTGACTGATGGTATCTGTCTGGTCCGTTTCTGTGGGCCTTACACGGGAGGACGCAGACAGAACTGCAGACAGTGCCTGGCTCATGGCAGGTGTGCCCTGTGGATTGTCTGAAGGTTTGTTGTCATAAACAAACTGTTGGGGTGCCTGGGGGGCTCAGGCGGTTAAGCGTCCAACTTCCGCCCAGGTCGTGATCTCGCGGTTCGTGAGTTCGAGCCCTGCATCGGGCTCTGCGCTGACGGCTCAGAGCCCGGAACCTGCTTCGGATTCTGGGTCTCCCTCTCTCTCTCTGCCTCTCCCCTGCTGGCCCTCTGTCTCTGTCTCTCTCTCTGTCTCTCTGTCTCTCTGTCCTTCTGAAAACTAAATACACATTAAAAAAATAATCACTGTTATCAGGCAGCCCAGCCTCTGTGATCATGGAGTGTCACCCCCTGTGTCTTTGGTGCCTCCTTTTTTCTCCAGCTGTGTCGTGTGTTTGCCTTACCGTGGCCGAAAGCCCATCAGGGCACACAGGGGAAGCCCTCACTGTGCCCGGCACACAGTGGGTCCTCCGTAACCGAGCTGAAGGGCTAGCCTGGTACCCTCTCTTCCCCCTGTGCCCCTCCTCCTCGGTACCCTGTCCCTCACCCTCATCAGGGCTGCACACAGATGAGCTCCAGAAGGCTCCGGGTCACCCACGAAGGTGCAGCAGAGAAGTGAGGCCTCAGGAGAATGGCCTTGGGGTGAAGGGGCTCAGTCTGGGCAGAGATAAAGAGGCAGGACTGTTTCTCGAATTTATTATCTGTTTAAATTATCGTATTGATTTTTATTTATTGAAATTCATTTGAATTTCAAATTTATTGAAATTTATTTATTTTCGAGAGACAGAGAGAGAGAGAGAGACAGAGCGTGAGCAGGGGAGGGGCAGAGAGAGAGAGGGAGACCCAGAATCCGAAGCAGGCTCCAGGCTCCGAGCTGTCAGCACAGAACCCGACATGGGGCTCGAACTCATGAACCTCGAGATCGTGACCTGAGCCAAAGTCAGGAGCTTAACCGACTGAGCCACCCAGGCGACCCTCCCTCCCATTTAAAGCCCAGTTCCAGCCCCTTTTCTCACTGCCCCCGTGGTCAGGCCCCCAGTCTTCTCTTGGGGTCACAGCCCCAGTGTCTGACACTGGGCCAGAGTGAAATCTCCAATGACTGATGCGAGCCCGTGGGGGACAGGACGGGGGACAGACTGTCCCCACCAGGGCTCCTCTCCAGGAGAAAGGCCAGCCGTGAGGCTGTGTCGGCCGGCAGGCTGATGAGACTGTGGGCCAGCGTGCGGGTGCGTTTGTCATGCTGGAGAATGACAAAGAGGAAGCAGGTGTCTGACCTGTAATGACACAGCCCAGAGCAGGGGGGCAGGGGCAGCGACACAGTGTCATTTTTCAGCACATTTCCCTCCATTTAATGTTCCCATAGATTCTGGGACCCCATCATCTGATGGCCCATAGACATGTTTTACGGTGTCAGGACGTCGGGTCTCAGGAGAGGGAGAAATTAACTGTGAACTTTCCTACAAAACCCCTCATTGTCTGCAGAATGCGAACTTGGTTTTGTTTCGCCTTTCTTGGAAACGTGCTCAAGGTGAGGAGGATACAGGGGATTTGCAAGCCTCCTTGCGCGTGTAAAGGAAACGAGAACGAGCTTCCCCGTCTCCGACCTTCCTTTTGGCGTGGAAGGAACGGGCACGTGTCTTCCTACCCCCCTCCGTGGAGCATTTCAGAGGCTCCTGCAACGGCAGAGAATCTGACGTTAAGGATTTCTCTACACCTTCTGCCTCGGTTCTCTCTCCTCGGCTCTGTGATCAGGGAGGTCTGAGGAAAGAGATGGAAAGTTCTCTCTCTCCGTCTGTCTCGGAGGGATCGTGTTCCCGGCCACATGTGCCCCAGGGCCCATTGTGCTTTTTTGGACGCCGTGAGTGAGGATCTTCATTCAAGAGCCCCGTTTCTTTGCAGAGAGGAAAAGAAAAGAAACACGGGTCACGTTCAGGCGGGAGCCACTGCCCATACTGAGGTCACGCAACGTCATGGGTCATCGGGGAAAGACCAGTCAGCAGTGAGATACCACGTCATGCCCATGGGATGGTTAGAATCGAGGCCGATGGTAACAGGTGCCGGCCAGGGTGTTCAAACAGGGAAGCCCTTGCGCCCTACAGGTGGGGATGTGACATGGTGTGGCTGTTCTGGAAAACAGTCTGGGGGGGGGGGTTCTTAAAAAGTTAAACACAGCATTACCTGTGGTCTGGGGCGCCTGGGTGGCTCAGTTGGTTGAGTATCTGATGTCGGCTTAAGCGGTGATCTCACGGTTCATGAGTTCGAGGCCCGGGTTGGGCTCATTGCTATCAGCCTGTCGGCACAGAGCCGGCTTCAGATCCTCTGTCCCCCTCTCTCACTGCCCCTCCCCTGCTTGCACTCTCTCCCTCCACAAAAAAAAAAAAAAAAAAATTACCTGCGGCCCAGCAATTCCACTCCAGGGTATAGACCCCAGAGAATTGAAAACACGCGGTCAAACCAATACAGGCGCACGTGTGCTCACAGCGGTGCTGTTCACAGAAGTCAAGAGGTGGGAACCATCCCACATCTGTGGGCAGATGAATGGAGGGACAAAGCCTGGTGCATCCAGACAAAGCCATATTATTTAGCCACACGAGGGATGAAGTCCTGACCACCTGCTACAATGTGGGTAAAGCTCGAAGATGCTACGTGAAAGCAACCAATCCCTACCACATGATCCCACTTCCAAGAACCATCCAGAAGAGAGTGGAGACAGAATGCAGAGCAGTAGGTTGCCAGGGTCTGGAAAGAGGAGGCAATGGGGAATAATGGCTTGGTGGGTCTGGGGTTTCCTTTTGGGGCAATGAAAATGTTCTGGAAATACATAGAGGTGATGGCTGTGCAACACTGTGAATGTAGGAAAAACCCCTGAATTGTCCATTTACTTGAAAATGGTTAATTTTAGGGGATTCTGGGGGGCTCAGTCGGGTAAGCATCTGGCTCTTGATTTCGGCTCAGGTCATGATCTCATGCTTCGTGGGTTCGAGCTGACCGCGTGGAGCCTGCTTGGGATTCTCTCTCTCTCGCTCTCTCTCTCTGCCCCTCCCCGGCTTGCATGCTCTGTCTCTCTCTCTATCTCTCAAAATAAACTCAAAAATTAAAAAAAAATACAACAGAATGGTTACTTTTATATTATGTGAGCTTCTCAATTGAAAATACATTAAAACAAAATTTCCAGTAGGGCCCTGAGACGTGAGCTCTGAGAAACTGGCGGACACCAGGTGAATTCCTGCAAATGGGACCAGAGCTGGCTGTATTCTCCTCCAGAATTTCTCGCTTCCCGCATCCCAGCAGTGAAGGCTTGGTGAGAACATCAGGTAATGCATAAACTCCCTCCCGTTCCGGCCTTGGGAACCGGCCTGGACGGAGCCAAGAACCCAGGGGGCACGGGAGGGCGACCCCATCACCCTAGTGGTCTTCTTCCCCCCTGCGGGGCCCCACCCCCCCCAAAGAGCCACCTGCCCAAACTCTTTAGGCCGGGCCAAGCGCTGCATGGGAACCGGCACCCGCAAGGGCCTTGGCCACCGGCCGGGAGGAAGCCGAGCTCCGGGGATGCTTCCCTGGTGCCCACGAGACGTGGTGCCCCTCTCTCCTCTTCCCCTCCGCGGGCTTCAGGAAGGCGACCGCTTTCTCTGCCTCCCTCTCCTGCAGTGGCCCGGGGACGACCTTCAGGCCGGCTTCATAAATGGTGTCTGTACAAGGAAGGATGGAGTCTTCGTTCTGGATGGTGCCTGGGGCCCAGGCAGCCCCTAAGCTTTTCCGGGACGATGGTGGAGGTTCTCCTGCTCATTCTCCCCGGGACCATGTTCTTTAGAGCTTCCCCTGCCGAATCCCACCACGGCGTGGGATTCTGAGAAGTCTACCCGAGGGCCCAGGAGGAATATCAGGCCCGTAGTGGGATCTTGCCTGAACTGGGGAGAGAGACAGACCCCACAACGGACACGGCCGCTCCCCAGACGGGAGGATCCAGGTACGGATGTGAAAAATCGTACTCGATCTTCATCAGCTAAAGCCCCCGCCCCGCCCCCACTGCCCCCAGCAATGGAGCCCGAGTAATCCTCAGCGAGAGAGGATAATTAATTCGCAAAGGCCCACATCCCGGGGCCTCGGCCCTTTGACGGGGAGCGGAGGAGGGGAGGGAGGGAGAGAGAGGAGCTAAGTCTGTCGGAATAATCCCTGTCTCGGGGCAAGATGGTTCCAGTCCTAATGAGACCCCCGGGCATTATCGCCGCGTGGATTGTCTACCGCGGCCAGGAAAAGGACGAGCCCAACTTTCTTTCTGAATTTGGACTGACTTAAAGAAGTGGCATCGCATTTGAAGGACACCCAATCAATCTGTTACCCTCGCTGCATGAAATTGTATTTGCTTCCCGCTTTCTATCTCGCTGAGCGCAGCTGGGCTGTAAGTCATTGGTGATAACATTCTTTATTATGCCGTCCTGTTTATGAACTGTGCCTGGAAAGAGGTGATAGAAATATGCAGCAATATGCTAAAGGGACGGGGGGGGGGGGGGGGAGGGGGGAGCAAATGCTAGTTGCCAGGGCAACAAAGGGGCTATTTTGGGCATCGGATTTTGCGGATGATGAAAAAACCCTTTTCTTGCGATGCTTGGACTCTCCCCTCCCCCCGCTCCTGGAAGTGATGAATTCAGAGCCGAATATTTGGGAAAGGGGACGGCTTAATTTCTTAATTAAAAATGATGCTATTTTCCCTTCTACCCCCTTTAAACATGGATGGAAAAACAAACCTAAGGGTGTTGATAAGCATTCTTGAGTGGAAGGCGAGCTTCCGTTCTGGTAGAGAGCGATGTGTGAATAATTTACTAATCTTCACTGATCCCCGCCATCTCCATCTCCCCCCACCGCACACACCCACCTCTTTTTCCCTACACCGACTTAACTCTGATAAACTCCCCGAGCAAAATCCCCGAGCTCTGGACCTCAGCAAAATCTCAAAACCCGCAGGTGTTTACAAGCAACCTGAATTCCAATGAGTTTCTCGCCAGTTGGCCACCAAGGAGATGGCTGGGGCTGAGTGGAGACCACAGCTCTGGGCACGGGCGTCCGCACGAACAAAGGAGAGGGACCCTGCTCCTGTCCCTCCAGCCACGCAGAAGATTTCCCCGGGGAGGGGGCTTACCCTCTGGGGGCGCCGAGCCCCGCCCACAAGCCTGGCGTGTCCGCACCCACGGGGCGGCGTGTGCGCGCCCTCTGGATCCGTCCCGAGCGCTGCGACCGTTTTCACGAGAAGGAGGAGCTGGTGTTTCCACCTGGCCGCCTCCGGATTGTTGCTTCCCTGGTTCTCCAGGTGGGGTCCCCTGACCAGCAGCACATCGCCTGGGGACTGTTGCAGAGGCACATTGGGGGAGCCCCACTCCAGGCTCGCTTCGCCAGAAATTGATCCCCTGCGTGCTTGGCGGTGCATGTCAGGGTGGGAGCGGGGTGGGTAAGTTTTCCTGTTCGGGACGTCCAGATACGCTCCCCCTGTCCGCCGGACTCTGGTATCAGGTCTAAGATACGCTGCCAGGCCCAGGGAGCATCTTGCAAGACCAGTCGGTTCTGGAAGATTCCATAGGTGTCCAAATGGGTGGGACGGCAGGGGAAGGGGTCAGGGCTCTTGTTCTGTGGTCGGAATGGGTTTGTGCCATTTAAGAACTTTTTTGTGCCTCTGGCTTTGAGGCAATGGGCCATGCCGTGTTCTTCCCAGAGACTCCCTTCTGCCCTCTTCGACCCCCAGAAAGCAACGCCCTGAAGATGACTGTTGTGGGCTCATTGTGGGGAGGTTCTTGACGATACATCAGGGGAGAAGGTGACCGGTGGCTTCAGATGTGGCCTCTTCCTGTGGGATGTCACTTACTAGAGCATCAGTGCCCCGAACCTGAGGAGAACGCCGGGATTTAAGCTTTCTTTTAAAAATGGACTTTCTTGGGGCGCCTGGGTGGCGCAGTCGGTTAAGCGTCCGACTTCAGCCAGGTCACGATCTCGCGGTCCGTGAGTTCGAGCCCCGCGTCGGGCTCTGGGCTGATGGCTCGGAGCCTGGAGCCTGTTTCCGATTCTGTGTCTCCCTCTCTCTCTGCCCCTCCCCCGTTCATGCTCTGTCTCTCTCTGTCCCCAAAATAAATAAACGTTGAAAAAAATAAATTAAAAAACGTTGAAAAAAAAAAAAAAGAATTTAAAAATGGACTTTCAGGGATGCCTGAGGGGCTCTGCGGCCGACTTTGGCTCAGGTCACGATCTTACGGTTCGTGAGTTCGAACCCCGCGTCGGGGCTCTGGGCTGACGGCTCGGAGCCCGGAGCCTGCTTCCGATTCTGTGTCTCCCTCCCTCCCTGCTCCTCCCCTGCTCACACTCGGTCTCTCTCTGTCTCTCAAAAATGAATAAACATTACACATTTTTAAAAAATGAACTTTTAATTACACATCATCGAATTCATACGTACTCTGGAAAATACAGAACAGTACAGAACAGAAGAAGGAAGCAAACTACACGTTTCTTGGCTGCACATAAAACATAATGTTTTTCTGCCCTTTTTCCTTTTTTTTAGTTTTTGTTCTACTCTATTTTATTTTCACAAACTTGAGCTCATGTTGTATTCTTTTTTTTTTTCCCAGCTAACGTCATAATGTGAACATTTCCCCATCTTCGATACATGCTTGCATTGTTTTAGCAGCTGCATACTGTTTCGTAATGTGGACGCGTCATAGTTAAGCTTCTTCTGCGAATACCTTATTTTCCACGTCTCTTTCAGGATCTGGAAGTGGCAGCTTGTGATTTTAATACCAAAGAGAGCCGAGGGCGCGGAGAGGCAGGGGTGAGTCCCTTTGTCTTTGACGCCTGGCATGCCGGTGGATGCTGGTGGAGGAGAAACCGATCAGTCAGTGGGGTCTGAAGTGAGTTTCTGCGGTGACGTTCGGGGTAGGAGGCGAAATTGCTTCCCCCCGGGCAAGTGGCAGCGTTTGGCATTTTGAAGGTTGGCAATGAGATAAATGTAGCACAATGGGAGCTCGCACAAAGCTTCCCTTGAGCTCCCTGGAACGGGGTTGTGGCAGGAGGAAAAATGGGGGACAGGCTGGTCTGGCAGGGTTCACTCCAGGGGACAGCCTGCCCCTTAGGGACCAGAGAGAGCCAGGGGTCAGCCCAGAGTCCCATGGGGTGATATTTCTGCTCCATTTCATCCCCTCTGGGACCACACTTCTGGGTCTGTGCACCTGCGAGTGGGAGCAGGTGAAATCTCTTCCGCGGACAGAATCACGGGTGTCAGGGGCACAGGGACGTCTCCTGCCCGCTGACATCCGAGTGTTCGTGTTCCTTTGCGTCTCTGCTTTCCCACGAGTTTGGACCTGCACTTGGTCTCCAAAGCCGACCAAACTGTCCCTTTCTTCCCATGGTTCCCACCCAGCCACCTCCACTAGCAGGGAGCCCCCAGAGACCCTCGGGTCGATAAGCAACAGCGGACGCAGGGCTCTCCTTTCCAAGGAGTTATGCCGGCTGAATGTACTGCTTCGTAAAAGCCAATGTCCCGTGACTCGCGGCGGGGGGGGGGGGGGGGGCGGGCTTCGAAGCTGTGACACTGTTGACAGGTGTGACGGGAGAGTCCTGCCCATTGCAGGGCGGGAGAAGCACCCCTGGTCCCCACCCACTTTGTGCCTGCAGCCCCACTCCTCGTGACATCCGCAGATGCCTTCAGACGTTGTCAGTTATCTGCTGGGGCGCAAGCCCGCGCCGGGTTGAGGACAACGGATGGAGAACACCGTTTCCCAAGGTGTATTCCGGGGAAACCGAGTCTCGTGGGACCCTGCCAACAGCTACTCTCCGAGCAACAACCAGGTTCCAGTATGAGCTAACTTGAGACACCGTGGGCTGGAGGAAGTTCATCCGCGCTGGCTCTGCTCCGACCTCGTTTTTCCCGGCCTCGCGTGCTTTCCTGCGTACCCGCTGCTCCCACTCATGCACAGCCTCCCCCGTGATCAACACCCCCACCAGAGCGTACACTTGTTGCAACGGAGGAGGCTCCGTGGACGCGTCCTATCACCCAAAGTCCACAGTTTACATTAAGCTTCGCTCTTGGTATTGGACACGTTATGGGTTTGGACAAATGCAAAATGACGTGTTTTCACCATTACGGTATCATCCAGAGTAGTTTCACGGCCCTGAAAATCTTCAGGGCTCCCCCCACTCATCCCTCCCTCCTGGCCCTGCCAACCCCGGGCAGCCACTGATCCTTCTACTGTTCCCATAGTCCTGCCTTTTCCAGAACGTCAGACAGAATCACACAGTCTGTACTCTCTTCAGACCGGCTTCTTTCACGTAGTGAGGTGCATTTAAGGTTCCTCCGTCTCTTTTCATGGCTTGATAGCTCATTTCTTTTTGTGCTGAATAACATTCTGCTGTCTGGCTGGACCGCAGTCTATTTATCCCTTCACCTACTCAAGGGCATCTTGGCTGCCCCCCAAGTTTTGGCAAGCATGAATCAAGTTGCTGTAAGCAATCCACGTGCAGGTTTTTGTGCGGAGGTAAGTTTTCCCCTCCTTTGGGTGAATACCCTGGAACACGATTGCGGGGTCGTGTGGTAAGAGTCTGTTTAGTTTCATAAGAAACTGCCAAACTGGCTTCCACAGTGGCTGTGCCATTTTGCATCCCCACCGGCAGCGAGTGAGTTCCTCCTACTCCATATCTTCACCGGCGTTGGGTGTTGGGCCAATCTAAGAGGCATGTAGTGGTGTCTCATTATTGCTTTAATTTGTATTTCCCTAATGACATGATGTAAAGCACACTTTCATGCTTATTTGCCATCTTATATCTCCTTTGGAGAGCTGTCAAAGTCTTTGGCCCATCTTTAATTGGGCTGCTTGTTTTCTTATTGTTGAATTATAGGAGTTCTTTATATATATCAGGTAATAGTCCCTTATCAGATGTGTCCTTTGCAAATACTGTCTCTCAGTCTGTGGCTCGTCTCCTCATTCTTTTGAACCCACTTTTTGCAGAGCAGTGGTTTTTAATCTTAACGAAGCTGGGCTTATCAAGGATTTCTTTCATGGATTGTCCCTTTGGTGTTATGGCATAAACTTTTAATTTCGAAATAATTTTAGATTTCTAGAACAGTGCAAAGACCGGGCAAAGGGTTCTGTTTGACAGTGGTTCTTAATTGGGAGCGTCCCCGCCAGGGGCATTCGGCAGGGTGAGGGGACACTGTGGGTTGTCACATGGGGGGGGTGGGTAGGTAGGACTGCTCCTGGCACCCAGTGGGGTGCCGCTAAACATCTTAAAATCCACAGGATAGCCCCACAACAAGGAAGGATCTAGTTCAAAATGTCAGTAGAACCGAGATGGAGAAGCCTGGCCACGTGTCCTTCGCCAGCTTCCTGAATGGTAACATCTTTTTAAAAAATGTTTATTTATTTATTTTGAGATGGGGGGAGGGGAAGGAACACCAGCAGGGGAAGGGCAGAGAGAGAAAGAGAGAGAGAGAATCCCAAGCAGGCTCCATGCTGTCAGCACAGAGCCCAATGCAGGGCTCAATCCCATGAATCATGAGATCATGACCTGAGCCTAAATCCAGAGTCAGACGCTTAACTGACTGAGCCACCCAGGCGCCCCTGAAATGTTAACATCTTAAAATAACCATGGGACATTTGCTAAAACTGAGAAGTTAACATTGGTACAATACTGTTATTGGTTGGCTTTAAAAAATTTTTTTTTAACATTTATTCATTTTTTGATAGAGACAGAGCGTGAATGGGGGAGGGCCAGAGAGAGGAGGAGACACAGAATCCCAAGCAGGATCCAGGCTCTGAGCCATCAGCACAGAGCTGGACGCGGGGCTTGAACTCACGGACTGTGAGATCATGACCTGAGCTGAAGTCAGACGCTTAACCCACTGAGCCACCCAGGCGCCCCCCCTTTTTTTTTTTTTTTACTTTCTTGACAAATTTTTAAGTGTATGGAATACTACTGTTAACCGTAAGTGCAACATTGTACAGCACATCTCTAGACCTTTCTCGTCTGGGTAACTGAAACCTCACGCACACTGAGTCACGTTCCTGCTTGCCCCTCCC
This sequence comes from Puma concolor, assembly GCF_028749965.1. Classification (NCBI taxonomy): domain Eukaryota; kingdom Metazoa; phylum Chordata; class Mammalia; order Carnivora; family Felidae; genus Puma; species Puma concolor. Next base: position 4,988 of record NW_028240155.1, on the reverse strand, counting down.
CTCAGCCCCCGGCAAATTCTGTTCTACCTTCCGCCTCTACGAGTTCAAGTTCGAGCGCTTTCATTCTGTCATATAAATGGAATCCCACAGTATTTGGTCTTCTGAAACTGGCTTAGTTCACGGAGCCCCACACCCTCAAGGCTCATGCATATTGTAGCTGGTGTCAGAATTTCCTTCCTTCTTAAGACTGAATACATAATATCCCATCGTATGGATGAACCACACCTTCTGTATCTGTCCATCTGCCGGTGGACGTTTTGGTTGCTTCCACATCTTTGCTGTTGTGAATAACGGTGCGATGAACGTAGGAGGGCGATGATCGCTTCAAGATCCTGACTCTAATTCTTTTGGAGAAATTTGCACCAGTAACATTGCTGATAGTTCTATTTTTAACTGGCTGAGGAAACTGCACTGTCTTCCACAGTGGCTGTGCCATTTCACCTCGCCACCAATGGTGCACGGGCCTCCCAATTTCTCTACCTCCTCACCAGTACGTGTTTTCTCTCCATATGTAGATATTTTTAATGGCCATCCTAACAGGTCCCAGTGAGATGGTTTTGATTGACATTTTCCTGATCAGCGATGTTGAATATCTTTTGATATGCCCGTGAATACATCCATTGGCCATTTGGATGTCTTCTTTGGAGAAATGTCCATTCGAGTCTTTTGCCCATGGTTTAATTCGGTTGTTTGGGTTTTTCTGCTATCGAGTTATGGGAGTTCCTTGGGTATTACGGGTATTGGTTCCTTATCAGATGTGTGGTTTGCAAATACCCACTGCCGTCCTTCAGCTTGTTTTCTTTCTTTCCGGATCGTCTCCTTTGCTCTGATCACTTGGCTTTTTAACACTTTTTCTTTCCTTTTTTTTTTTTTTTTTAATGTTTATTTATTTTTTTGAGAGACAGAGTGTGAGTGGGGCGGGGGCGGGGGCAGAGAGAGAGGGAGACACAGAATCCGGAGCGGGCTCCAGGCTCTGAGCTGTCAGCACAGAGCCTGATGCGGGGCTGGAACCCACGAACCGCGAGATCATGACCTGAGCCGGAGTCTGATGCTTAACCGACTGAGCCACCCAGGCACTGCATGTTTCTTAATTTTTTTTTTTAACATTTATTTATTTTTGAGAGACAGAGAGAGACAGAGCATGAGCAGGGGAGGGGCAGAGACAGAGGGACACACAGAATCCCAAGCAGGCTCCAGGCTCTGAGCGGTCGGCACAGAGCCCAACGCGGGGCTCGAACCCACGGACTGTGAGATCATGACCTGAGCCGAAGTCGGACGCTTAACCGACTGACCCACCAGGTGCCCTGACACTTTTATTTCTTTACCCCACGTCCGCCATCTGCCCTCACTTAAGTCACCAGTGCTCTCAGACAAACTGTAAGTGCACAGAGGAGGCCTCCTCCGTGGGGTGAGCCGTTTTACAGAACACAACTCTTCTGTCGCACAGATCACCTTTGCATCATTGATTTGTTTGGCAAAAATCACGTTAGGCCCAGCTTTACACAACCAGAACCCAGGTGCACTTTCCACCAAAACGTGAACAGATCTGCACGTGGGAGGCGGTGGGGGGGGGGGGTCTGGCTGGCCGGACACAGAGCACGGGGACCTTTTCGGGGGACATCAAGTCCGCTCTGTTGAGGACAAGCCGTAGACTAGAACGGGCGTCTAGGAGCTATTGGCATCCATCCCACGGTAATGACCGACCGCTTGTTCACTCTTGAGTGTCCCCAGGCCTGAGGCTCTGAGGGGGGTCACAGTGGGAGTCAGGTGCTCCCTAGCCTTGGCAGGGTTGAGTTCCTGTGGTACCCAGTTCGGAGGAATCAGCTCCTGGGCTCCCCGCCCCCAACCAGGTTGGAGAGAGGTTTGGGGAGAAACCACCAATCACTTCCGTCTTTTTCAAGGTCTCTTCCGGTCCTGGGGGTCACGGCAGATCCCAGAGAAGCAGAGCCCTGACACCAGGGGGACCAGAGAAGGAAAAGCTCATTCAGCCGGGCGGCATAATTATCCCACAGAATAAGTGCCCCGGGTACGTGGCCTCAACTCCAAAGGGCACAGCCCCCTGGGGGTCTGGCCGAAGGCAGATTCTGGACATGGGCTGGGAGTCTGCCTTTCTAACACGCCCAGTGATGCTGGTGCTGCAGGACCTGAGCTACATCAGAGAAGCCGGGGCAAGCCCTTGACCGGCCGGGAGAGAGGGCACCGTGAACAGCGGTGATCTTTAGATTCTGCGTGGAGCAGGGACAGCCCTGGGCCTTGAAGGCCGGGCAGAATGGGTGTCGTACTGGTTGCTGGGGCAACGTTCCATTTTCCTCCAAGCAGAGGTCCGACTTGTGCTGACCCCGATGGTGAAAACCGAAGGAAAGACGGATGGACGGACCGGGGATGCTCGTCCTCACTTAATTCAACCGGATTCATCAGAGACACTGGCGTCTGGCAAAGTAGCTACCTGGGGGCTTTGTGGGGGTGGAGGCGGGCTTTTTCAGCCGGCCGAGCTCCTGACAGGACAGAGCTGTGTGCGGCTGAGACGGAGTCAGATAGCTTTGCCTTTGGGCCACCGGTGGGGTCCCTTGCCTTCCAAGGGCAAAGCTTGTGCTTTTAGAAATCTCTTACCACGGAAGCGATTAGCCAGCCAGACCTGTTGTTCTTTTGCAAGCAGCAAATTACCCAGGAAAATGTAATTACCCATTCACTCTGTTATTAGTGCACAGCTACGAAGATACTGAAGCAATGGCCCCTTTCATGGTATTTCAAAGCTCACTCCCACGATGCGTCCCTGATATTAAACACAATGAGACTTTTTTGAATTCAATTAAGCATTTGCCTACTGTGACTCTTTATTCATTGCAAATTGTCTCAGTAAATAATCTTCATCAAAAGTCAGAACCAATCCCCATTAGTTGTTTAGATTAATTAATGGATCCCCCCGGAGCCACCCAAATGAATTCAATTCGAACGTCAACAACTTGACCACGGAGTTTCCCAGGTTGGCATTAAGACAATATTAAACCTGGAATAAGTCACATTTAAAATGTTAATTCAGAGAAGCTCTCCATTTAGAGCATTTAATTAAATCCTTAAATAAACTGCATGGGCTCAGTACCAGATGGTTCTGCATTTTCATTGCGGCACCGAGCTGGCACAGTGAAGATAACCAGGATATATAGAGTAATAAAATCTAATCTCGTTTCCAGTGGGGAGATTCAGTGTATACACACAACCCAGGCTCAAATTGTAAGTTAATTACATTAACCCCAGTGTACTCCGGGATCTGAGCAGCCAGAGATGAAACTAGTCTTTTTCCTATCGTAAGGTTCTTTTCAACTTCACTATATTAATTTTTAGCCAAATACTAACTCATAAGGAAAATTGAAGTTAATGTAACCAAAGATAAAGTAATGCAGCCTTAATATTCTGAGGGGATTATGGAGACCCGTGAAAATACACTCTGCAAATGTCATTGACTCGGAATGGATTTATGGGGGTGGGGGGGGAGGAAATGAAGACACGGAGAAGGCTCTTGTCTCCGCCCATTTCCCCCCCTCCCGCCCGAGGGTTAATAAAGGACTTAATCTAAGAAACTCGGTCCTGGAAATCACGCAGTCCCACGAGGGTAATGGAGAGCGTCTGTTGGGGGAAGGGGCGCGTGGCCGCCGGGAGAAGTCACTCTGTCATCTCGGATGCAGGCGATGGGGCCCAGGTGTCGCCGGGCAGCAAGATTGCGTCCCCCTGCCCGCACGTGGTCCGTAAATTTCTACGGCTCAGCCCCTTAATCTCCCTGTCCTCGGAGCATCTGTCCTCCGCGAGGAGGGATGGGGCGAATGGCTCTTCCCAGCCTCCTTGGCGAGGTGCCCAGGGGGACCCCGGCTCTCCCTCTGCCAGCCCAGAGACCCTCAGGCGGCACCTGGCACCATCATGGTGATGTTTCGTCACGCGGTGGTTGACGATCTGGGGCAGACCTACTTTTGAAGGAGTTTCCCCCCAAAGCCTATCGATTCTCAAACAACTAAGAGATGCTCTCTGCAGCAGCATCCATTCAGCCCCGAGAGTCTGGCATTTTCGAGTAGCTAAGACTCCCAGGACCATCCCCCTCCAGGAATGGGGAGACTAGAAAACCCCAAAGCTTCTAATTTGCCTCAGAAGAACAACTTTCTGCTCCTAGAATTCCAACCAAAGCAGCGGGAAACGTATTCAGTCTCCAATCACCTCATCCTAGGAAGTGACTCTCTCGTCCCTAATGGGCCATCACTTCCCTGCACTCGCCTTCATTTGACCGTCCACCAAGCTCCTATTTAAGTTTCCTTTTTCACCCTGACCTTGACTGTTGGACTTCTCGCCAAAGGGTCTCAGACTGAGGTCGCTGGCAGGTTTCGTCTGAACGCCGACTCCAACTGATGGTGGCTTTCCGGAGGGCTGTGTTAAGTAGGATCCTGAGCCTGAGTCCAGTCTCCAAGAGGAAAGAGCCGTGTGCTATTGGCGATATTTGTCGTGTGTGTGGGCGTGTTTCTGTGTGCGCGTTTACACTGTGAATACTTCATCGTTTAAAAAAAATACCACTGTGGGGCGCCTGGGTGGCGCAGTCGGTTAAGCGTCCGACTTCGGCCAGGTCGCGATCTCGCGGTCCGTGAGTTCGAGCCCCGCGTCGGGCTCTGGGCTGATGGCTCAGAGCCTGGAGCCTGTTTCCGATTCTGTGTCTCCCTCTCTCTCTCTGCCCCTCGCCTGTTCATGCTCTGTCTCTCTCTGTCCCAAAAATAAATAAACGTTGAAAAAAAAAATTTAAAAAAAAAAAAAAAAAAAAAAAGAAAAATAAAAAAAAAAGAAAAATAAAAAAAAAAAAAAAAAAAAAAAAAAAAATACCACTGTGAAAATTTCCACGAATAGTTACGCTTTATTTTGATTGTCTTCATCTGTTGGTTGTCTTTTTGTTTGTTTGTTTGTTTGTTTGTGGACTTTGTCTTCTGATTCTTTGCTGGTCATGGTCAAATAGCACA
>NW_028240154.1:0-59709 GCF_028749965.1 Puma concolor | reverse complement strand
GAAGGCAGCACTGTGACCTCACTGAAAGCAAAGGCCTAAGAGCAGAGGCTTTCCCACACTTCCATATGGAGCTGACTGGTGCTTTATGTTTTCAGGAAGATGGTGTGGTGTAGGCCACTTGGAGCAGCTCAGGCTCCTGAGCGTGTGTTTGGTCCCCGAGGGGTGAGTTGTGTCTCTCCGGAATGAAGGAGATTATGGGGACCTTGAGTATCGTTACCTTCATGATTACCGTGATGATTCTGCCTAAGTCATCGCATGGATATTGATCCATGAGCTCGCCATGTGAGAGGTTTCCTTGGTAACATGGTCGCCGTGCGTGGCCTCGAAACTTGGTTGTGGTCCGAACACCTTTGATGCTTTGCAAGTCCCGAAGCGGCTCCACGGGTGTGCAGTCCCTGTTGCCATATAGGTGAGGAGGCAGAGTCTGTTGACCTGAAGCCCGTGCAAGTATCCAGGGAGATGTGCGAGGGCCTCTCCCTGAGGCACTGGGTTCCTAGCCGGCTCCACCCAGAATCAGGCAGGGAGGTTTTGTTGATGCCAGCGGGAAGTCCTGAGGAGGGAGGGGGAGCCGGACACCGTCGGGGGAAGGAAGGGATCCCTCCCCTGCCTCACCATCCCCAGCAGTTGCCTAGGTGCTGGCCACGAGGGAGGGGACTGCCTATGCGTGTTTGTTTTCCTTGGTCTTACCCCACCTTGGTAGAGGGCTTAGCCTGTTCCAGGCACTGTTCTGAGCACTTGAGAGATCTATGCAGACGACACAGAGTACCTCGGCAAGGACTCTCGTCCCCGTTCGTATTTCCAAGGGAAGATGTGAAAGAATGTGTGCCGGGGTTCACTGCTGTGAAGCGGGAGGACTCGAGGCATGAAGGCAGGCAGTCGGCCTCCACATGAGCGTGCTGCACCGCTGGCTTTCCCACTGCTGCCTGTCGAGAGGCAGGGAAAGCATTTGCACCTAGCGTGCCTGTCCTGCGAGCAGAGGTGGGCTTGGAGACGTGCGTGTGCCCTCAAACGGGGAATCCAGCAAAATAGGCTCTAGGGCCTGAGTCACGCTCTCTGCGGGGAACCCTATCATTGCACATCCAGCCTGAGACACTTTGGAGAGTGACATACGGGGCTCTTAGTGAGGGTGGCGGCACAGCGGGGGGCATGGGTCAGCGGGACCTTCCTAGGACACCCCCCCGCCCCCCCCCCCGCCGGTGCTGTGGTGCCCCTGAAACCCAGGCAGGGCTGGAAGGAGGAACAGGCTGTTGATGGCACCATCCCTTCCGCAGGGAGGCTTCTTGGGAGCTGGTGACTGAGGGGACCTTTGCGAGTTCCCCCTCTGAATTGCAGGAGAAGCGGCCGAGGGCCCTCATTTCATGCGGTCCACACTCCCCGTCGCCCTGTGTGCCAGTTGCCAGTGTCGCAGGCGCCCAGGTGGTGAACGTGGTCCCCGAGTAGGGAACACCGAGGCCGTTTCTGCGTCCTCAAATGCTAACGTTCTCTGCTTGTGACCCGCGCCCTGGCTGGTCCCAGACCCTGAGCACAGGGCCTGCAGGAAGGGTGAAGGGTGCGAAGCTGTCTCCTGGTAGGTAGCTGCGGTGAGGTCGTTCCCGTTGGCCTGTGCTCACCTGCAGGGCACCTTGGAACCCAAAGCCACGACGTTTCCAGTGGTACAGAGTGCGCCGCAAGGGGAACCTGGGGAGTCACCAGGCCCTGAGGGTAGGCAGGCATGACCTTTATCCATGGGCCTTTTGATCGGAGCGCCCTGTTTGGTAGGTATCGTCAGGGCAGCCTCTTTGGTAGACAGAGGGCAGGTTGTGGACAGTTGTAGAGCATCCTTCCTGGTGGTATGTGTCGTAAGGGCTCTGACCTTGCGGAAATGGGCGGGGATGGGTAGAGTGGACTCCTGAATGGAACCTTCCCCGGGCGCCTGGGTGGTTCAGTGGGTTGAGCTTCCGACTTGGGCTCAGGTCACGCCCTCGCGGTTCCTGAGTTCCAGCCCTGCGCTGGGCTCTGTGCCCACAGCTCAGGCCCTGGAGCCTGTTTTCAGATTCTGCGTGTGTCTGTCTCTGCTTCTCTGCCCCTCCCCCACTGGCGGTCACCGGCTTACCGGCTTGCCGGCTTGCTCTCTGGCTCCCTGTGTCTCCAGAGTGAAGACACATGAACAAATAGGAAATAGAACGTTCCCCAGGGCAGGTGCTGGCCACGGGCACAGCCATTCATTCGCTGTAGTCATGAACTCGACGGTGTTCCTTTAGTGTTCTCATTTGAGGTTCTTTGTTTCTTTCATTCATTCTGAGAGACAGAGAGAGAGTGGACGCATGCACGTGTGCCTGTGAGCAGGGATAGGGCAGACAGGGAGGGAGAGAGAGAGGAGGGCCAGCGGGCTCCGCATCGTTGGCGCCCATCTTGAGGTGGGGCTCCTTGTGGAGGCTCAGCCTCACAAACTGTGAGATCGTGACGTGAGGCGAGATCCAGAGCCACATGCTTTGGTTTCTTTTTTAACGTTCACCTCTGAGAGAAAGCGAGAGAGACAGAGAGAGCACAAGCGAGGGAGGGGCAGGGAGAGAGAGAGGAAACCCAGAAGGGAATCAGGTTCCAGGCTCTGAGCTGTCAGCACGGAGCACTAGGCGTGACTCAGCTCAGGAACCCTGAGAGCCTGACGTGACCCGAAGTCGGACCATTACCCAGCTGAGTCATCCAAGCGGCCCACAGAGTTTTCAGTGTGTATTTTCAAAAGAAAAAACAGCTACATTTATATATACATCTAGCTACCTGTGTGTCCATAGGGATACCTGTGTACATACGCATACGTGCCTACATATACGTACACGTATTCGTGTATGTGTATATATACGTATATGCACACACACACACACACACACACTATGTAAACTGAGCCAAACGGTCTTCTGGGTGGAGACGCGGAGCCAGGAGGGAGGCATCAGCACAAAGTTCAAAACGAAAGGGAAACGTCATTCTCGTATGTATCAGTACGTGCCATGACAGGGAGACACACGTGAGGGTTCTGGTAGGATAGGAAGCTGCTCCCACGGAGAATGCAGGCAAATGGTCCCTGTGGAGCCAATGGAACCCTGGTGCACTTGTGGTATGAGACTGATAAAGAGGCCGAAAACTGGTGACCTTTCTAATGCTAGCAGAGGTCATTTGCATTTGTATAGCATGCGATCATTGACGTTGCCCCTGGGGGGAGAAAGGTTTTGCATCTCTGTTCTCCTAGGTTTGTGGCTTAGTTTGCTCTTCCCTTGTGCACTTGAAAGAGTCCTGACAGGTCCTGATGGTACACAGTAAGGCCAAGTCCCCAGAGTCCAGAGTCCCTTGGTGGGGCTTGTGGGATGGTGTCCTTCCCATGACCATGAAGTCCACAGAGCAGTCTTGTGCTTTTGCTGTAAGTCCTGTTTCTACCAGGTCCAGTCTGGGCGTGCCTCTTTGCAAGTCCTCAGGTGAGGACACGTGATGAAGGCTGCCCATTGGGACTGGCCTTCGATGATCCATCTGGCCGTGACCCCCTGCTCTCCTTCCAGGGCTGCGTAGGTTCGTGCCCTCGATGCTCGTTTCGTAGAAAGCCTTCACTGCTTGGTCTCTCTACTCCTCCTCACCCTGGACGGTAGTCCTGTGGCTCCCCTTGAATCCTCAGGCATACGTTTCCTTGCCCACCTCTGCACACTGGCCCTCCAGAGCAGGGTCTGGTACGCCTTGCACGTTCAGTCGATGCTTGCTGCACAATCGCATGGGTGATGGCCTCTCTCGCTCTCTCTCTCCCTCTCTCTCTCACCAAAAGAAAGAAACGTTGAGAAGCAATGGAAACCCAAGAAAAGAAAAATGGCACGGAGGAGTTGGGATCTGAGGCACACTGTGAAGAAAACACGGGGGTTGGGAGGTAGTGGAGGTGGACAGGCGGTTCCACAGAGTTGAAGGACGTGCCACAGTCAGCGGTGGCAGGGTGGACTTGAGGGTGGGACCGCTGGTGGTGCGGTCCAGGTAGGGCCATGGGAAGGGCATGCAGAGCTGAAAAGCAACAGCCTTTCAAGGAGAAGGGAGGTGGAAGGAGTCTCGTGTGCCCAGCGTGTCTCCCTGTCCCTTAGGGCTGCCCTTGCGGTCACGGGTGACGAGCGAGGAGGGTGCACGGCTGTAGATGGCCACGGTTGGCGGGAATGGGAGGCGGAGTGAAGAAGAAACACAGAGGCCTAGGATGCAAGAGGGATCACTGGGTTCACGTGCAGCCACGTCCCTGGGAAACCAGCAATGCAAAAGGTTCCTGGGTCTCTTGAGGGGTGACAGGGAGGTGTCCACCTTGGGAGGAGACACCTGCCGGTCCCTGTCCCACTGGCGTGGTCTCTGGAGCCCTCTGCCTGGCTCGCGGCTGTCAGGCTGGCGGGCAGTCGGTCAGAGCATCTGGTGGGCACAGGGAGGTGCGGTGGTGCAGACCCTGGTGCCCAGGAGCTGTGCCCCCTGTGGGGGGGTGGCGGTGGGAGTGGGGTGGGGGATGGAGCGGCTTGGATCCTGGGCCCAAGCAGGTGTGCGGGAGCGCGCGCTCGAGCGCGCGCATGCGCGTGGGCCAGGGCCGGAGCCCGGTGAGGGACACAGCTGAGGCTGCAGCCGTGCCGTGAGTTGGCTCCCAGCCCGCCTGCCGCCCCAAGCCCCCAAGTGTCTGGGCCAGCCAGGGACGGACGCCCACCTCAGCCCCCGACCTGGGACATGCTGCTGTCTGGCGCCTGCGACCCGGCAGCCATGGCTTTGGCGGTAGGGGTAGCGGTAGCGCTCGCGGGAGCGCTGGCGGGAGCGCAGGCGGGGCCCCGCGTGGAGAAGACTGGGAGCCATGAGCCTCCAGCCTCGGAGGGTGGCGGCCCTGCTGCTCCTGCTGCTCCTGGAGCCAGAGGCCAGGGCGCGGGACGCGCTTCCCGGGCGCCTCGGTCTTTGGCCGCGCTGGTGGAGTGCCAGCACTGGCTGGGGCAGAGCGCGATGCGATGCCCCCCCTCCCCCGGCGCCCTTGAAAGTCCATCTGGGAGAAGCCTAAAGGTGGAGCAGCTGAGACACACAGCCTCCCTCCAGGACCTGCCTCAGTCGCGGTGCTGCCAAGGTAAGGTCCCTAGCGACGAGGTCGCACGTGGCCTTCCCCTCTGCCCCTCTCTGTCTTCCCCTCCCATGAGAACCCTCCCCCCGCCCTGGGGCTCCGGGCTTCTTCTTGGTCTCCTTTGCGGCTGCGGTCTGGACGCCTCAGGAGTGGGCTTTCTGGGTTGGACCCTGGTTCCCTGGAAGAGGAGGGCCCCAGATCGAGTAGGGGGTTAGGCTCAGGCGGTGGTGAGTGGCTCAGGTCGAGAGGGGGGGTGCCCTGAGTGCCCATGGAGGTCTCACTGGGTTGGTGTTTGGCGGGTGGAGGTGGGAAGGAACGAATGGACGAACGAAGGGAGGAAGGAAGGAAGGAAAGCGTGGACCGGCGGCTGTGGGCAAGTGTCAAGGCAGGGCCAGGGAAGTGGCAGCCATGAGCAGGAGGAATCATTCCTGCCTGTGAAAATGAAGTACAAGGGACCTGAGACTCCAGAGAAACATTCCAGGGAGAGTCAGGGTGGTGGGCCTGAGTTGCTGGAGGCCAGCAGGGGACGGTGTTGAAGGGATTGAGAGTGGAAGCAGCAGGTGAACACAGGCCTCCTGCCTCCCCCCTCCGCACCTGCTCTCCTGCCCTGCCCAGCCCGCCGCGCCGCGCCCCGCCCCGCCCCTGGTGGCAGAGTTGCACCCTCTGATGGGGAGGGGGAGATCTCACCCCGCTTGTGGCGAAAGGGGGTCCTCTCTCGTGGGAGTCAATGGGACTAGGGGGTAGGAGTCTGGATGAGGGCAAGTGCAACTCCCTGTTGAGCTCTTCATCTCTGAAGGCAATGTGCATTCCATCAATGAAGTGGGAGCCCGGGAGCCAGGAATCAGTGGCGCTTGTGTGTTTTCGAGGGTGGTCCAGACTCTTTCCTGATGGGAGATGTGTGCTGAAGAGAACTGGGTGTTGTGGATGGAGTCCAAAGTCATCTCTTTGGGACACGTTGGGTGGGAACGTCTTCTTCGCACTCTGGCGACGAAGGTGGATGGAAAAGCTCCTTGTCCAAGGCAGACTGGTGGGTTTTGTTCTTCCTCTCCGTGGGGCGTGGTGCTTCCCGTTTCCGTGGAGCGCCTCCTGTCTTGCATTCGTTCCGTGTTTCAAGAGTTTCAGTCCTTGGCAATCGCGTCTCCTCAGGGACTCACCAGGCAGCACGAGGGAGAAGTGACTGGGAGCCCACCGGGTCCCTAGAAACCAGTGCGTGTGTACTGGAGCAGGCAGTGCTCCTCTCTCAGCCTCCTTGGGAAATGAGGTCTTGAGCAAACGGTCTTTCATTGCATGGGTTGTACCTCTCCCCGGTTGTTGGGGGGAGTGTGTGTGCGTGAGTGTGGTGCTGTGGCCCGTGTGGAGTCCGGACCGCGTCAGGGACCCAGTTCTTGGCAAGGAATGCGTTTTGTTGCATGGGAATATCTCATTGCACGAGAGAGTTCCAATCCTGTCTCAAAGGCTGAAAACATCCTGAAGGCAGCACTGTGACCTCACTGAAAGCAAAGGCCTAAGAGCAGAGGCTTTCCCACACTTCCATATGGAGCTGACTGGTGCTTTATGTTTTCAGGAAGATGGTGTGGTGTAGGCCACTTGGAGCAGCTCAGGCTCCTAAGCGTGTGTTTGGTCCCCGAGGGGTGAGTTGTGTCTCTCCGGAATGAAGGAGAATATAGGGACCTTGAGTATCGTTACCTTCATGATTACCGTGATGATTCTGCCTAAGTCATCGCATGGATATTGATCCATGAGCTCGCCATGTGAGAGGTTTCCTTGGTAAAATAGTCGCCGTGCGTGGCCTCGAAACTTGGTTGTGGTCCGAACACCTTTGATGCTTTGCAAGTCCCGAAGCGGCTCCACGGGTGTGCAGTCCCTGTTGCCATATAGGTGAGGAGGCAGAGTCTGTTGACCTGAAGCCCGTGCAAGTATCCAGGGAGATGTGCGAGGGCCTCTCCCTGAGGCACTGGGTTCCTAGCCGGCTCCACCCAGAATCAGGCAGGGAGGTTTTGTTGATGCCAACGGGAAGTCCTGAGGAGGGAGGGGGAGCCGGACACCGTCGGGGGAAGGAAGGGATCCCTCCCCTGCCTCACCATCCCCAGCAGTTGCCTAGGTGCTGGCCACGAGGGAGGGGACTGCCTATGCGTGTTTGTTTTCCTTGGTCTTACCCCACCTTGGTAGAGGGCTTAGCCTGTTCCAGGCACTGTTCTGAGCACTTGAGAGATCTATGCAGACGACACAGAGTACCTCGGCAAGGACTCTCGTCCCCGTTCGTATTTCCAAGGGAAGATGTGAAAGAATGTGTGCCGGGGTTCACTGCTGTGAAGCGGGAGGACTCGAGGCATGAAGGCAGGCAGTCGGCCTCCACATGAGCGTGCTGCACCGCTGGCTTTCCCAATGCTGCCTGTCGAGAGGCAGGGAAAGCATTTGCACCTAGCGTGCCTGTCCTGCGAGCAGAGGTGGGCTTGGAGACGTGCGTGTGCCCTCAAACGGGGAATCCAGCAAAATAGGCTCTAGGGCCTGAGTCACGCTCTCTGCGGGGAACCCTATCATTGCACATCCAGCCTGAGACACTTTGGAGAGTGACATGCGGGGCTCTTAGTGAGGGTGGCGGCACAGCGGGGGGCATGGGTCAGCGGGACCTTCCTAGGACACCCCCCCGCCCCCCCCCCGCCGGTGCTGTGGTGCCCCTGAAACCCAGGCAGGGCTGGAAGGAGGAACAGGCTGTTGATGGCACCATCCCTTCCGCAGGGGGGCTTCTTGGGAGCTGGTGACTGAGGGGACCTTTGCGAGTTCCCCCTCTGAATTGCAGGAGAAGCGGCCGAGGGCCCTCATTTCATGCGGTCCACACTCCCCGTCGCCCTGTGTGCCAGTTGCCAGTGTCGCAGGCGCCCAGGTGGTGAACGTGGTCCCCGAGTAGGGAACACCGAGGCCGTTTCTGCGTCCTCAAATGCTAACGTTCTCTGCTTGTGACCCGCGCCCTGGCTGGTCCCAGACCCTGAGCACAGGGCCTGCAGGAAGGGTGAAGGGTGCGAAGCTGTCTCCTGGTAGGTAGCTGCGGTGAGGTCGTTCCCGTTGGCCTGTGCTCACCTGCAGGGCACCTTGGAACCCAAAGCCACGACGTTTCCAGTGGTACAGAGTGCGCCGCAAGGGGAACCTGGGGAGTCACCAGGCCCTGAGGGTAGGCAGGCATGACCTTTATCCATGGGCCTTTTGATCGGAGCGCCCTGTTTGCTAGGTATCGTCAGGGCAGCCTCTTTGGTAGACAGAGGGCAGGTTGTGGACAGTTGTAGAGCATCCTTCCTGCTGGTATGTGTCGTAAGGGCTCTGACCTTGCGGAAATGGGCGGGGATGGGTAGAGTGGACTCCTGAATGGAACCTTCCCCGGGCACCTGGGTGGTTCAGTGGGTTGAGCTTCCGACTTGGGCTCATGTCACGCCCTCGCGGTTCCTGAGTTCCAGCCCTGGGCTGGGCTCTGTGCCCACAGCTCAGGCCCTGGAGCCTGTTTTCAGATTCTGCGTGTGTCTGTCTCTGCTTCTCTGCCCCTCCCCCACTGGCGGTCACCGGCTTGCCGGCTTGCTCTCTGGCTCCCTGTGTCTCCAGAGTGAAGACACATGAACAAATAGGAAATAGAACGTTCCCCAGGGCAGGTGCTGGCCACGGGCACAGCCATTCATTCGCTGTAGTCATGAACTCGACGGTGTTCCTTTAGTGTTCTCATTTGAGGTTCTTTGTTTCTTTCATTCATTCTGAGAGACAGAGAGAGAGTGGACGCATGCACGTGTGCCTGTGAGCAGGGATAGGGCAGACAGGGAGGGAGAGAGAGAGGAGGGCCAGCGGGCTCCGCATCGTTGGCGCCCATCTTGAGGTGGGGCTCCTTGTGGAGGCTCAGCCTCACAAACTGTGAGATCGTGACGTGAGGCGAGATCCAGAGCCACATGCTATGGTTTCTTTTTTAACGTTCACCTCTGAGAGAAAGCGAGAGAGACAGAGAGAGCACAAGCGAGGGAGGGGCAGGGAGAGAGAGAGGAAACCCAGAAGGGAATCAGGTTCCAGGCTCTGAGCTGTCAGCACGGAGCACTAGGCGTGACTCAGCTCAGGAACCCTGAGAGCCTGACGTGACCCGAAGTCGGACCATTACCCAGCTGAGTCATCCAAGCGGCCCACAGAGTTTTCAGTGTGTATTTTCAAAAGAAAAAACAGCTACATTTATATATACATCTAGCTACCTGTGTGTCCATAGGGATACCTGTGTACATACGCATACGTGTCAACATATACGTACACGTATTCGTGAATGTGTATATATACGTATATGCACACACACTCGCGCGCGCACACACACACACACAGACACACACACACACACACACACCATGTAAACTGAGCCAAACGGTCTTCTGGGTGGAGACGCGGAGCCAGGAGGGAGGCATCAGCACAAAGTTCAAAACGAAAGGGAAACGTCATTCTCGTATGTATCAGTACGTGCCATGACAGGGAGACACACGTGAGGGTTCTGGTAGGATAGGAAGCTGCTCCCACGGAGAATGCAGGCAAATGGTCCCTGTGGAGCCAATGGAACCCTGGTGCACTTGTGGTATGAGACTGATAAAGAGGCGGAAAACTGGTGACCTTTCTAATGCTAGCAGAGGTCATTTGCATTTGTATAGCATGCGATCATTGACGTTGCCCCTGGGGGGAGAAAGGTTTTGCATCTCTGTTCTCCTAGGTTTGTGGCTTAGTTTGCTCTTCCCTTGTGCACTTGAAAGAGTCCTGACAGGTCCTGATGGTACACAGTAAGGCCAAGTCCCCAGAGTCCAGAGTCCCTTGGTGGGGCTTGTGGGATGGTGTCCTTCCCATGACCATGAAGTCCACAGAGCAGTCTTGTGCTTTTGCTGTAAGTCCTGTTTCTACCAGGTCCAGTCTGGGCGTGCCTCTTTGCAAGTCCTCAGGTGAGGACACGTGATGAAGGCTGCCCATTGGGACTGGCCTTCGATGATCCATCTGGCCGTGACCCCCTGCTCTCCTTCCAGGGCTGCGTAGGTTCGTGCCCTCGATGCTCGTTTCGTAGAAAGCCTTCACTGCTTGGTCTCTCTACTCCTCCTCACCCTGGACGGTAGTCCTGTGGCTCCCCTTGAATCCTCAGGCATACGTTTCCTTGCCCACCTCTGCACACTGGCCCTCCAGAGCAGGGTCTGGTACGCCTTGCACGTTCAGTCGATGCTTGCTGCACAATCGCATGGGTGATGGCCTCTCTCTCTCTCTCTCTCTCTCTCTCACCAAAAGAAAGAAACGTTGAGAAGCAATGGAAACCCAAGAAAAGAAAAATGGCACGGAGGAGTTGGGATCTGAGGCACACTGTGAAGAAAACACGGGGGTTGGGAGGTAGTGGAGGTGGACAGGCGGTTCCACAGAGTTGAAGGACGTGCCACAGTCAGCGGTGGCAGGGTGGACTTGAGGGTGGGACCGCTGGTGGTGCGGTCCAGGTAGGGCCATGGGAAGGGCATGCAGAGCTGAAAAGCACCGGCCTTTCAAGGAGAAGGGAGGTGGAAGGAGTCTCGTGTGCCCAGCGTGTCTCCCTGTCCCTTAGGGCTGCCCTTGCGGTCACGGGTGACGAGCGAGGAGGGTGCACGGCTGTAGATGGCCACGGTTGGCGGGAATGGGAGGCAGAGTGAAGAAGAAACACAGAGGCCTAGGATGCAAGAGGGATCACTGGGTTCACGTGCAGCCACGTCCCTGGGAAACCAGCAATGCAAAAGGTTCCTGGGTCTCTTGAGGGGTGACAGGGAGGTGTCCACCTTGGGAGGAGACACCTGCCGGTCCCTGTCCCACTGGCCTGGTGTCTGGAGCCCTCTGCCTGGCTCGCGGCTGTCAGGCTGGCGGGCAGTCGGTCAGAGCATCTGGTGGGCACAGGGAGGTGCGGTGGTGCAGACCCTGGTGCCCAGGAGCTGTGCCCCCTGTGGGGGGGTGGGGGTGGGGGTGGGGTGGGGGATGGGGCGGCTTGGATATTGGGCCCAAGCAGGTGTGCGGGAGCGCGCGCTCGAGCGCGCGCATGCGCGTGGGCCAGGGCCGGAGCCCGGTGAGGGACACAGCTGAGGCTGCAGCCGTGCCGTGAGTTGGCTCCCAGCCCGCCTGCCGCCCCAAGCCCCCAAGTGTCTGGGCCAGCCAGGGACGGACGCCCACCTCAGCCCCCGACCTGGGACATGCTGCTGCCTGGCGCCTGCGACCCGGCAGCCATGGCTTTGGCGGTAGGGGTAGCGGTAGCGCTCGCGGGAGCGCTGGCGGGGGCGCAGGCGGGGCCCCGCGTGGAGAAGACTGGGAGCCATGAGCCTCCAGCCTCGGAGGGTGGCGGCCCTGCTGCTCCTGCTGCTCCTGGAGCCAGAGGCCAGGGCGCGGGACGCGCTTCCCGGGCGCCTCGGTCTTTGGCCGCGCTGGTGGAGTGCCAGCACTGGCTGGGGCAGAGCGCGATGCGATGCCCCCCCGGCGCCCTTGAAAGTCCATCTGGGAGAAGCCTAATGGTGGAGCAGCTGAGACACACAGCCTCCCTCCAGGACCTGCCTCAGTCGCGGTGCTGCCAAGGTAAGGTCCCTAGCGACGAGGTCGCACGTGGCCTTCCCCTCTGCCCCTCTCTGTCTTCCCCTCCCATGAGAACCCTCCCCCCGCCCTGGGGCTCCGGGCTTCTTCTTGGGCTCCTTTGCGGCTGCGGTCTGGACGCCTCAGGAGTGGGCTTTCTGGGTTGGACCCTGGTTCCCTGGAAGAGGAGGGCCCCAGATCGAGTAGGGGGTTAGGCTCAGGCGGTGGTGAGTGGCTCAGGTCGAGAGGGGGGGTGCCCTGAGTGCCCATGGAGGTCTGACTGGGTTGGTGTTTGGCGGGTGGAGGTGGGAAGGAACAAAGGGAGGAACGAAGGGAGGAAGGAAGGAAGGAAAGCGTGGACCGGCGGCTGTGGGAAAGTGTCAAGGCAGGGCCAGGGAAGTGGCAGCCATGAGCAGGAGGAATCATTCCTGCCTGTGAAAATGAAGTACAAGGGACCTGAGACTCGAGAGAAACATTCCAGGGAGAGTCAGGGTGGTGGGCCTGAGTTGCTGGAGGCCAGCAGGGGACGGTGTTGAAGGGATTGAGAGTGGAAGCAGCAGGTGAACACAGGCCTCCTGCCTCCCCCCTCCGCACCTGCTCTCCTGCCCTGCCCAGCCCGCCGCGCCGCGCCCCGCCCCGCCCCTGGTGGCAGAGTTGCACCCTCTGATGGGGAGGGGGAGTTCTCACCCCGCTTGTGGCGAAAGGGGGTCCTCTCTCGTGGGAGTCAATGGGACTAGGGGGTAGGAGTCTGGATGAGGGCAAGTGCAACTCCCTGTTGAGCTCTTCATCTCTGAAGGCAATGTGCATTCCATCAATGAAGTGGGAGCCCGGGAGCCAGGAATCAGTGGCGCTTGTGTGTTTTCGAGGGTGGTCCAGACTCTTTCCTGATGGGAGATGTGTGCTGAAGAGAACTGGGTGTTGTGGATGGAGTCCAAAGTCATCTCTTTGGGACACGTTGGGTGGGAACGTCTTCTTCGCACTCTGGCGACGAAGGTGGATGGAAAAGCTCCTTGTCCAAGGCAGACTGGTGGGTTTTGTTCTTCCTCTCCGTGGGGCGTGGTGCTTCCCGTTTCCGTGGAGCGCCTCCTGTCTTGCATTCGTTCCGTGTTTCAAGAGTTTCAGTCCTTGGCAATCGCGTCTCCTCAGGGACTCACCAGGCAGCACGAGGGAGAAGTGACTGGGAGCCCACCGGGTCCCTAGAAACCAGTGCGTGTGTACTGGAGCAGGCAGTGCTCCTCTCTCAGCCTCCTTGGGAAATGAGGTCTTGAGCAAACGGTCTTTCATTGCATGGGTTGTACCTCTCCCCGGTTGTTGGGGGGAGTGTGTGTGCGTGAGTGTGGTGCTGTGGCCCGTGTGGAGTCCGGACCGCGTCAGGGACCCAGTTCTTGGCAAGGAATGCGTTTTGTTGCATGGGAATATCTCATTGCACGAGAGAGTTCCAATCCTGTCTCAAAGGCTGAAAACATCCTGAAGGCAGCACTGTGACCTCACTGAAAGCAAAGGCCTAAGAGCAGAGGCTTTCCCACACTTCCATATGGAGCTGACTGGTGCTTTATGTTTTCAGGAAGATGGTGTGGTGTAGGCCACTTGGAGCAGCTCAGGCTCCTGAGCGTGTGTTTGGTCCCCGAGGGGTGAGTTGTGTCTCTCCGGAATGAAGGAGATTATGGGGACCTTGAGTATCGTTACCTTCATGATTACCGTGATGATTCTGCCTAAGTCATCGCATGGATATTGATCCATGAGCTCGCCATGTGAGAGGTTTCCTTGGTAACATGGTCGCCGTGCGTGGCCTCGAAACTTGGTTGTGGTCCGAACACCTTTGATGCTTTGCAAGTCCCGAAGCGGCTCCACGGGTGTGCAGTCCCTGTTGCCATATAGGTGAGGAGGCAGAGTCTGTTGACCTGAAGCCCGTGCAAGTATCCAGGGAGATGTGCGAGGGCCTCTCCCTGAGGCACTGGGTTCCTAGCCGGCTCCACCCAGAATCAGGCAGGGAGGTTTTGTTGATGCCAGCGGGAAGTCCTGAGGAGGGAGGGGGAGCCGGACACCGTCGGGGGAAGGAAGGGATCCCTCCCCTGCCTCACCATCCCCAGCAGTTGCCTAGGTGCTGGCCACGAGGGAGGGGACTGCCTATGCGTGTTTGTTTTCCTTGGTCTTACCCCACCTTGGTAGAGGGCTTAGCCTGTTCCAGGCACTGTTCTGAGCACTTGAGAGATCTATGCAGACGACACAGAGTACCTCGGCAAGGACTCTCGTCCCCGTTCGTATTTCCAAGGGAAGATGTGAAAGAATGTGTGCCGGGGGTCAGTGCTGTGAAGCGGGAGGACTCGAGGCATGAAGGCAGGCAGTCGGCCTCCACATGAGCGTGCTGCACCGCTGGCTTTCCCACTGCTGCCTGTCGAGAGGCAGGGAAAGCATTTGCACCTAGCGTGCCTGTCCTGCGAGCAGAGGTGGGCTTGGAGACGTGCGTGTGCCCTCAAACGGGGAATCCAGCAAAATAGGCTCTAGGGCCTGAGTCACGCTCTCTGCGGGGAACCCTATCATTGCACATCCAGCCTGAGACACTTTGGAGAGTGACATGCGGGGCTCTTAGTGAGGGTGGCGGCACAGCGGGGGGCATGGGTCAGCGGGACCTTCCTAGGACACCCCCCCGCCCCCCCCCCCCCCCCGCCGGTGCTGTGGTGCCCCTGAAACCCAGGCAGGGCTGGAAGGAGGAACAGGCTGTTGATGGCACCATCCCTTCCGCAGGGAGGCTTCTTGGGAGCTGGTGACTGAGGGGACCTTTGCGAGTTCCCCCTCTGAATTGCAGGAGAAGCGGCCGAGGGCCCTCATTTCATGCGGTCCACACTCCCCGTCGCCCTGTGTGCCAGTTGCCAGTGTCGCAGGCGCCCAGGTGGTGAACGTGGTCCCCGAGTAGGGAACACCGAGGCCGTTTCTGCGTTCTCAAATGCTAACGTTCTCTGCTTGTGACCCGCGCCCTGGCTGGTCCCAGACCCTGAGCACAGGGCCTGCAGGAAGGGTGAAGGGTGCGAAGCTGTCTCCTGGTAGGTAGCTGCGGTGAGGTCGTTCCCGGTGGCCTGTGCTCAGCTGCAGGGCACCTTGGAACCCAAAGCCACGACGTTTCCAGTGGGACAGAGTGCGCCGCAAGGGGAACCTGGGGAGTCACCAGGCCCTGAGGGGAGGCAGGCATGACCTTTATCCATGGGCCTTTTGATCGGAGCGCCCTGTTTGCTAGGTATCGTCAGGGTAGCCTCTTTGGTAGACAGAGGGCAGGTTGTGGACAGTTATAGAGCATCCTTCCTGCTGGTATGTGTCGCAAGGGCTCTGACCTTGCGCCAATGGGCGGGGATGGGTAGAGTGGACTCCTGAATGGAACCTTCCCCGGGCGCCTGGGTGGTTCAGTGGGTTGAGCTTCCGACTTGGGCTCAGGTCACGCCCTCGCGGTTCCTGAGTTCCAGCCCTGCGCTGGGCTCTGTGCCCACAGCTCAGGCCCTGGAGCCTGTTTTCAGATTCTGCGTGTGTCTGTCTCTGCTTCTCTGCCCCTCCCCCACTGGCGGTCACCGGCTTGCCGGCTTGCTCTCTGGCTCCCTGTGTCTCCAGAGTGAAGACACATGAACAAATAGGAAATAGAACGTTCCCCAGGGCAGGTGCTGGCCACGGGCACAGCCATTCATTCGCTGTAGTCATGAACTCGACGGTGTTCCTTTAGTGTTCTCATTTGAGGTTCTCTGTTTCTTTCATTCATTCTGAGAGGCAGAGAGAGAGTGGACGCATGCACGTGTGCCTGTGAGCAGGGATAGGGCAGACAGGGAGGGAGAGAGAGAGGAGGGCCAGCGGGCTCCGCATCGTTGGCGCCCATCTTGAGGTGGGGCTCCTTGTGGAGGCTCAGCCTCACAAACTGTGAGATCGTGACGTGAGGCGAGATCCAGAGCCACATGCTTTGGTTTCTTTTTTAACGTTCACCTCTGAGAGAAAGCGAGAGAGACAGAGAGAGCACAAGCGAGGGAGGGGCAGGGAGAGAGAGAGGAAACCCAGAAGGGAATCAGGTTCCAGGCTCTGAGCTGTCAGCACGGAGCACTAGGCGTGACTCAGCTCAGGAACCCTGAGAGCCTGACGTGACCCGAAGTCGGACCATTACCCAGCTGAGTCATCCAAGCGGCCCACAGAGTTTTCAGTGTGTATTTTCAAAAGAAAAAACAGCTACATTTATATATACATCTAGCTACCTGTGTGTCCATAGGGATACCTGTGTACATACGCATACGTGTCTACAGATACGTACACGTATTCGTGTATGTGTATATATACGTATATGCACACACACACACACACACACACACACACACACACACACCATGTAAACTGAGCCAAACGGTCTTCTGGGTGGAGACGCGGAGCCAGGAGGGAGGCATCAGCACAAAGTTCAAAATGAAAGGGAAACGTCATTCTCGTATGTATCAGTACGTGCCATGACAGGGAGACACACGCGAGGGTTCTGGTAGGATAGGAAGCTGCTCCCACGGAGAATGCAGGCAAATGGTCCCTGTGGAGCCAATGGAACCCTGGTGCACTTGTGGTATGAGACTGATAAAGAGGCCGAAAACTGGTGACCTTTCTAATGCTAGCAGAGGTCATTTGCATTTGTATAGCATGCGATCATTGACGTTGCCCCTGGGGGGAGAAAGGTTTTGCATCTCTGTTCTCCTAGGTTTGTGGCTTAGTTTGCTCTTCCCTTGTGCACTTGAAAGAGTCCTGACAGGTCCTGATGGTACACAGTAAGGCCAAGTCCCCAGAGTCCAGAGTCCCTTGGTGGGGCTTGTGGGATGGTGTCCTTCCCATGACCATGAAGTCCACAGAGCAGTCTTGTGCTTTTGCTGTAAGTCCTGTTTCTACCAGGTCCAGTCTGGGCGTGCCTCTTTGCAAGTCCTCAGGTGAGGACACGTGATGAAGGCTGCCCATTGGGACTGGCCTTCGATGATCCATCTGGCCGTGACCCCCTGCTCTCCTTCCAGGGCTGCGTAGGTTCGTGCCCTCGATGCTCGTTTCGTAGAAAGCCTTGACTGCTTGGTCTCTCTACTCCTCCTCACCCTGGACGGTAGTCCTGTGGCTCCCCTTGAATCCTCAGGCATACGTTTCCTTGCCCACCTCTGCACACTGGCCCTCCAGAGCAGGGTCTGGTACGCCTTGCACGTTCAGTCGATGCTTGCTGCACAATCGCATGGGTGATGGCCTCTCTCTCTCTCTCTCTCCCTCTCTCTCTCACCAAAAGAAAGAAACGTTGAAAAGCAATGGAAACCCAAGAAAAGAAAAATGGCACGGAGGAGTTGGGATCTGAGGCACACTGTGAAGAAAACACGGGGGTTGGGAGGTAGTGGAGGTGGACAGGCGGTTCCACAGAGTTGAAGGACGTGCCACAGTCAGCGGTGGCAGGGTGGACTTAGGGGTGGGACCGCTGGTGGTGCGGTCCAGGTAGGGCCATGGGAAGGGCATGCAGAGCTGAAAAGCACCGGCCTTTCATGGAGAAGGGAGGTGGAAGGAGTCTCGTGTGCCCAGCGTGTCTCCCTGTCCCTTAGGGCTGCCCTTGCGGTCACGGGTGACGAGCGAGGAGGGTGCACGGCTGTAGATGGCCACGGTTGGCGGGAATGGGAGGCAGAGTGAAGAAGAAACACAGAGGCCTAGGATGCAAGAGGGATCACTGGGTTCACGTGCAGCCACGTCCCTGGGAAACCAGCAATGCAAAAGGTTCCTGGGTCTCTTGAGGGGTGACAGGGAGGTGTCCACCTTGGGAGGAGACACCTGCCGGTCCCTGTCCCACTGGCCTGGTGTCTGGAGCCCTCTGCCTGGCTCGCGGCTGTCAGGCTGGCGGGCAGTCGGTCAGAGCATCTGGTGGGCACAGGGAGGTGCGGTGGTGCAGACCCTGGTGCCCAGGAGCTGTGCCCCCTGTGGGGGGGTGGCGGTGGGGGTGGGGTGGGGGATGGGGCGGCTTGGATCCTGGGCCCAAGCAGGTGTGCGGGAGCGCGCGCTCGAGCGCGCGCATGCGCGTGGGCCAGGGCCGGAGCCCGGTGAGGGACACAGCTGAGGCTGCAGCCGTGCCGTGAGTTGGCTCCCAGCCCGCCTGCCGCCCCAAGCCCCCAAGTGTCTGGGCCAGCCAGGGACGGACGCCCACCTCAGCCCCCGACCTGGGACATGCTGCTGCCTGGCGCCTGCGACCCGGCAGCCATGGCTTTGGCGGTAGGGGTAGCGGTAGCGCTCGCGGGAGCGCTGGCGGGGGCGCAGGCGGGGCCCCGCGTGGAGAAGACTGGGAGCCATGAGCCTCCAGCCTCGGAGGGTGGCGGCCCTGCTGCTCCTGCTGCTCCTGGAGCCAGAGGCCAGGGCGCGGGACGCGCTTCCCGGGCGCCTCGGTCTTTGGCCGCGCTGGTGGAGTGCCAGCACTGGCTGGGGCAGAGCGCGATGCGATGCCCCCCCGGCGCCCTTGAAAGTCCATCTGGGAGAAGCCTAATGGTGGAGCAGCTGAGACACACAGCCTCCCTCCAGGACCTGCCTCAGTCGCGGTGCTGCCAAGGTAAGGTCCCTAGCGACGAGGTCGCACGTGGCCTTCCCCTCTGCCCCTCTCTGTCTTCCCCTCCCATGAGAACCCTCCCCCCGCCCTGGGGCTCCGGGCTTCTTCTTGGGCTCCTTTGCGGCTGCGGTCTGGACGCCTCAGGAGTGGGCTTTCTGGGTTGGACCCTGGTTCCCTGGAAGAGGAGGGCCCCAGATCGAGTAGGGGGTTAGGCTCAGGCGGTGGTGAGTGGCTCAGGTCGAGAGGGGGGGTGCCCTGAGTGCCCATGGAGGTCTGACTGGGTTGGTGTTTGGCGGGTGGAGGTGGGAAGGAACGAAGGGAGGAACGAAGGGAGGAAGGAAGGAAGGAAAGCGTGGACCGGCGGCTGTGGGCAAGTGTCAAGGCAGGGCCAGGGAAGTGGCAGCCATGAGCAGGAGGAATCATTCCTGCCTGTGAAAATGAAGTACAAGGGACCTGAGACTCGAGAGAAACATTCCAGGGAGAGTCAGGGTGGTGGGCCTGAGTTGCTGGAGGCCAGCAGGGGACGGTGTTGAAGGGATTGAGAGTGGAAGCAGCAGGTGAACACAGGCCTCCTGCCTCCCCCCTCCGCACCTGCTCTCCTGCCCTGCCCAGCCCGCCGCGCCGCGCCCCGCCCCGCCCCTGGTGGCAGAGTTGCACCCTCTGATGGGGAGGGGGAGATCTCACCCCGCTTGTGGCGAAAGGGGGTCCTCTCTCGTGGGAGTCAATGGGACTAGGGGGTAGGAGTCTGGATGAGGGCAAGTGCAACTCCCTGTTGAGCTCTTCATCTCTGAAGGCAATGTGCATTCCATCAATGAAGTGGGAGCCCGGGAGCCAGGAATCAGTGGCGCTTGTGTGTTTTCGAGGGTGGTCCAGACTCTTTCCTGATGGGAGATGTGTGCTGAAGAGAACTGGGTGTTGTGGATGGAGTCCAAAGTCATCTCTTTGGGACACGTTGGGTGGGAACGTCTTCTTCGCACTCTGGCGACGAAGGTGGATGGAAAAGCTCCTTGTCCAAGGCAGACTGGTGGGTTTTGTTCTTCCTCTCCGTGGGGCGTGGTGCTTCCCGTTTCCGTGGAGCGCCTCCTGTCTTGCATTCGTTCCGTGTTTCAAGAGTTTCAGTCCTTGGCAATCGCGTCTCCTCAGGGACTCACCAGGCAGCACGAGGGAGAAGTGACTGGGAGCCCACCGGGTCCCTAGAAACCAGTGCGTGTGTACTGGAGCAGGCAGTGCTCCTCTCTCAGCCTCCTTGGGAAATGAGGTCTTGAGCAAACGGTCTTTCATTGCATGGGTTGTACCTCTCCCCGGTTGTTGGGGGGAGTGTGTGTGCGTGAGTGTGGTGCTGTGGCCCGTGTGGAGTCCGGACCGCGTCAGGGACCCAGTTCTTGGCAAGGAATGCGTTTTGTTGCATGGGAATATCTCATTGCACGAGAGAGTTCCAATCCTGTCTCAAAGGCTGAAAACATCCTGAAGGCAGCACTGTGACCTCACTGAAAGCAAAGGCCTAAGAGCAGAGGCTTTCCCACACTTCCATATGGAGCTGACTGGTGCTTTATGTTTTCAGGAAGATGGTGTGGTGTAGGCCACTTGGAGCAGCTCAGGCTCCTGAGCGTGTGTTTGGTCCCCGAGGGGTGAGTTGTGTCTCTCCGGAATGAAGGAGATTATGGGGACCTTGAGTATCGTTACCTTCATGATTACCGTGATGATTCTGCCTAAGTCATCGCATGGATATTGATCCATGAGCTCGCCATGTGAGAGGTTTCCTTGGTAACATGGTCGCCGTGCGTGGCCTCGAAACTTGGTTGTGGTCCGAACACCTTTGATGCTTTGCAAGTCCCGAAGCGGCTCCACGGGTGTGCAGTCCCTGTTGCCATATAGGTGAGGAGGCAGAGTCTGTTGACCTGAAGCCCGTGCGAGTATCCAGGGAGATGTGCGAGGGCCTCTCCCTGAGGCACTGGGTTCCTAGCCGGCTCCACCCAGAATCAGGCAGGGAGGTTTTGTTGATGCCAGCGGGAAGTCCTGAGGAGGGAGGGGGAGCCGGACACCGTCGGGGGAAGGAAGGGATCCCTCCCCTGCCTCACCATCCCCAGCAGTTGCCTAGGTGCTGGCCACGAGGGAGGGGACTGCCTATGCGTGTTTGTTTTCCTTGGTCTTACCCCACCTTGGTAGAGGGCTTAGCCTGTTCCAGGCACTGTTCTGAGCACTTGAGAGATCTATGCAGACGACACAGAGTACCTCGGCAAGGACTCTCGTCCCCGTTCGTATTTCCAAGGGAAGATGTGAAAGAATGTGTGCCGGGGGTCAGTGCTGTGAAGCGGGAGGACTCGAGGCATGAAGGCAGGCAGTCGGCCTCCACATGAGCGTGCTGCACCGCTGGCTTTCCCACTGCTGCCTGTCGAGAGGCAGGGAAAGCATTTGCACCTAGCGTGCCTGTCCTGCGAGCAGAGGTGGGCTTGGAGACGTGCGTGTGCCCTCAAACGGGGAATCCAGCAAAATAGGCTCTAGGGCCTGAGTCACGCTCTCTGCGGGGAACCCTATCATTGCACATCCAGCCTGAGACACTTTGGAGAGTGACATGCGGGGCTCTTAGTGAGGGTGGCGGCACAGCGGGGGGCATGGGTCAGCGGGACCTTCCTAGGACACCCCCCCGCCCCCCCCCCCCCCGCCGGTGCTGTGGTGCCCCTGAAACCCAGGCAGGGCTGGAAGGAGGAACAGGCTGTTGATGGCACCATCCCTTCCGCAGGGAGGCTTCTTGGGAGCTGGTGACTGAGGGGACCTTTGCGAGTTCCCCCTCTGAATTGCAGGAGAAGCGGCCGAGGGCCCTCATTTCATGCGGTCCACACTCCCCGTCGCCCTGTGTGCCAGTTGCCAGTGTCGCAGGCGCCCAGGTGGTGAACGTGGTCCCCGAGTAGGGAACACCGAGGCCGTTTCTGCGTTCTCAAATGCTAACGTTCTCTGCTTGTGACCCGCGCCCTGGCTGGTCCCAGACCCTGAGCACAGGGCCTGCAGGAAGGGTGAAGGGTGCGAAGCTGTCTCCTGGTAGGTAGCTGCGGTGAGGTCGTTCCCGGTGGCCTGTGCTCAGCTGCAGGGCACCTTGGAACCCAAAGCCACGACGTTTCCAGTGGGACAGAGTGCGCCGCAAGGGGAACCTGGGGAGTCACCAGGCCCTGAGGGGAGGCAGGCATGACCTTTATCCATGGGCCTTTTGATCGGAGCGCCCTGTTTGCTAGGTATCGTCAGGGTAGCCTCTTTGGTAGACAGAGGGCAGGTTGTGGACAGTTGTAGAGCATCCTTCCTGCTGGTATGTGTCGCAAGGGCTCTGACCTTGCGCCAATGGGCGGGGATGGGTAGAGTGGACTCCTGAATGGAACCTTCCCCGGGCGCCTGGGTGGTTCAGTGGGTTGAGCTTCCGACTTGGGCTCAGGTCACGCCCTCGCGGTTCCTGAGTTCCAGCCCTGCGCTGGGCTCTGTGCCCACAGCTCAGGCCCTGGAGCCTGTTTTCAGATTCTGCGTGTGTCTGTCTCTGCTTCTCTGCCCCTCCCCCACTGGCGGTCACCGGCTTGCCGGCTTGCTCTCTGGCTCCCTGTGTCTCCAGAGTGAAGACACATGAACAAATAGGAAATAGAACGTTCCCCAGGGCAGGTGCTGGCCACGGGCACAGCCATTCATTCGCTGTAGTCATGAACTCGACGGTGTTCCTTTAGTGTTCTCATTTGAGGTTCTCTGTTTCTTTCATTCATTCTGAGAGGCAGAGAGAGAGTGGACGCATGCACGTGTGCCTGTGAGCAGGGATAGGGCAGACAGGGAGGGAGAGAGAGAGGAGGGCCAGCGGGCTCCGCATCGTTGGCGCCCATCTTGAGGTGGGGCTCCTTGTGGAGGCTCAGCCTCACAAACTGTGAGATCGTGACGTGAGGCGAGATCCAGAGCCACATGCTTTGGTTTCTTTTTTAACGTTCACCTCTGAGAGAAAGCGAGAGAGACAGAGAGAGCACAAGCGAGGGAGGGGCAGGGAGAGAGAGAGGAAACCCAGAAGGGAATCAGGTTCCAGGCTCTGAGCTGTCAGCACGGAGCACTAGGCGTGACTCAGCTCAGGAACCCTGAGAGCCTGACGTGACCCGAAGTCGGACCATTACCCAGCTGAGTCATCCAAGCGGCCCACAGAGTTTTCAGTGTGTATTTTCAAAAGAAAAAACAGCTACATTTATATATACATCTAGCTACCTGTGTGTCCATAGGGATACCTGTGTACATACGCATACGTGTCTACAGATACGTACACGTATTCGTGTATGTGTATATATACGTATATGCACACACACACACACACACACACACACACACACACACACCATGTAAACTGAGCCAAACGGTCTTCTGGGTGGAGACGCGGAGCCAGGAGGGAGGCATCAGCACAAAGTTCAAAATGAAAGGGAAACGTCATTCTCGTATGTATCAGTACGTGCCATGACAGGGAGACACACGCGAGGGTTCTGGTAGGATAGGAAGCTGCTCCCACGGAGAATGCAGGCAAATGGTCCCTGTGGAGCCAATGGAACCCTGGTGCACTTGTGGTATGAGACTGATAAAGAGGCCGAAAACTGGTGACCTTTCTAATGCTAGCAGAGGTCATTTGCATTTGTATAGCATGCGATCATTGACGTTGCCCCTGGGGGGAGAAAGGTTTTGCATCTCTGTTCTCCTAGGTTTGTGGCTTAGTTTGCTCTTCCCTTGTGCACTTGAAAGAGTCCTGACAGGTCCTGATGGTACACAGTAAGGCCAAGTCCCCAGAGTCCAGAGTCCCTTGGTGGGGCTTGTGGGATGGTGTCCTTCCCATGACCATGAAGTCCACAGAGCAGTCTTGTGCTTTTGCTGTAAGTCCTGTTTCTACCAGGTCCAGTCTGGGCGTGCCTCTTTGCAAGTCCTCAGGTGAGGACACGTGATGAAGGCTGCCCATTGGGACTGGCCTTCGATGATCCATCTGGCCGTGACCCCCTGCTCTCCTTCCAGGGCTGCGTAGGTTCGTGCCCTCGATGCTCGTTTCGTAGAAAGCCTTGACTGCTTGGTCTCTCTACTCCTCCTCACCCTGGACGGTAGTCCTGTGGCTCCCCTTGAATCCTCAGGCATACGTTTCCTTGCCCACCTCTGCACACTGGCCCTCCAGAGCAGGGTCTGGTACGCCTTGCACGTTCAGTCGATGCTTGCTGCACAATCGCATGGGTGATGGCCTCTCTCTCTCTCTCTCTCCCTCTCTCTCTCACCAAAAGAAAGAAACGTTGAAAAGCAATGGAAACCCAAGAAAAGAAAAATGGCACGGAGGAGTTGGGATCTGAGGCACACTGTGAAGAAAACACGGGGGTTGGGAGGTAGTGGAGGTGGACAGGCGGTTCCACAGAGTTGAAGGACGTGCCACAGTCAGCGGTGGCAGGGTGGACTTAGGGGTGGGACCGCTGGTGGTGCGGTCCAGGTAGGGCCATGGGAAGGGCATGCAGAGCTGAAAAGCACCGGCCTTTCATGGAGAAGGGAGGTGGAAGGAGTCTCGTGTGCCCAGCGTGTCTCCCTGTCCCTTAGGGCTGCCCTTGCGGTCACGGGTGACGAGCGAGGAGGGTGCACGGCTGTAGATGGCCACGGTTGGCGGGAATGGGAGGCAGAGTGAAGAAGAAACACAGAGGCCTAGGATGCAAGAGGGATCACTGGGTTCACGTGCAGCCACGTCCCTGGGAAACCAACAATGCAAAAGGTTCCTGGGTCTCTTGAGGGGTGACAGGGAGGTGTCCACCTTGGGAGGAGACACCTGCCGGTCCCTGTCCCACTGGCCTGGTCTCTGGAGCCCTCTGCCTGGCTCGCGGCTGTCAGGCTGGCGGGCAGTCGGTCAGAGCATCTGGTGGGCACAGGGAGGTGCGGTGGTGCAGACCCTGGTGCCCAGGAGCTGTGCCCCCTGTGGGGGGGTGGGGGTGGGGGTGGGGTGGGGGATGGGGCGGCTTGGATATTGGGCCCAAGCAGGTGTGCGGGAGCGCGCGCTCGAGCGCGCGCATGCGCGTGGGCCAGGGCCGGAGCCCGGTGAGGGACACAGCTGAGGCTGCAGCCGTGCCGTGAGTTGGCTCCCAGCCCGCCTGCCGCCCCAAGCCCCCAAGTGTCTGGGCCAGCCAGGGACGGACGCCCACCTCAGCCCCCGACCTGGGACATGCTGCTGCCTGGCGCCTGCGACCCGGCAGCCATGGCTTTGGCGGTAGGGGTAGCGGTAGCGCTCGCGGGAGCGCTGGCGGGGGCGCAGGCGGGGCCCCGCGTGGAGAAGACTGGGAGCCATGAGCCTCCAGCCTCGGAGGGTGGCGGCCCTGCTGCTCCTGCTGCTCCTGGAGCCAGAGGCCAGGGCGCGGGACGCGCTTCCCGGGCGCCTCGGTCTTTGGCCGCGCTGGTGGAGTGCCAGCACTGGCTGGGGCAGAGCGCGATGCGATGCCCCCCCGGCGCCCTTGAAAGTCCATCTGGGAGAAGCCTAATGGTGGAGCAGCTGAGACACACAGCCTCCCTCCAGGACCTGCCTCAGTCGCGGTGCTGCCAAGGTAAGGTCCCTAGCGACGAGGTCGCACGTGGCCTTCCCCTCTGCCCCTCTCTGTCTTCCCCTCCCATGAGAACCCTCCCCCCGCCCTGGGGCTCCGGGCTTCTTCTTGGGCTCCTTTGCGGCTGCGGTCTGGACGCCTCAGGAGTGGGCTTTCTGGGTTGGACCCTGGTTCCCTGGAAGAGGAGGGCCCCAGATCGAGTAGGGGGTTAGGCTCAGGCGGTGGTGAGTGGCTCAGGTCGAGAGGGGGGGTGCCCTGAGTGCCCATGGAGGTCTGACTGGGTTGGTGTTTGGCGGGTGGAGGTGGGAAGGAACAAAGGGAGGAACGAAGGGAGGAAGGAAGGAAGGAAAGCGTGGACCGGCGGCTGTGGGAAAGTGTCAAGGCAGGGCCAGGGAAGTGGCAGCCATGAGCAGGAGGAATCATTCCTGCCTGTGAAAATGAAGTACAAGGGACCTGAGACTCGAGAGAAACATTCCAGGGAGAGTCAGGGTGGTGGGCCTGAGTTGCTGGAGGCCAGCAGGGGACGGTGTTGAAGGGATTGAGAGTGGAAGCAGCAGGTGAACACAGGCCTCCTGCCTCCCCCCTCCGCACCTGCTCTCCTGCCCTGCCCAGCCCGCCGCGCCGCGCCCCGCCCCGCCCCTGGTGGCAGAGTTGCACCCTCTGATGGGGAGGGGGAGTTCTCACCCCGCTTGTGGCGAAAGGGGGTCCTCTCTCGTGGGAGTCAATGGGACTAGGGGGTAGGAGTCTGGATGAGGGCAAGTGCAACTCCCTGTTGAGCTCTTCATCTCTGAAGGCAATGTGCATTCCATCAATGAAGTGGGAGCCCGGGAGCCAGGAATCAGTGGCGCTTGTGTGTTTTCGAGGGTGGTCCAGACTCTTTCCTGATGGGAGATGTGTGCTGAAGAGAACTGGGTGTTGTGGATGGAGTCCAAAGTCATCTCTTTGGGACACGTTGGGTGGGAACGTCTTCTTCGCACTCTGGCGACGAAGGTGGATGGAAAAGCTCCTTGTCCAAGGCAGACTGGTGGGTTTTGTTCTTCCTCTCCGTGGGGCGTGGTGCTTCCCGTTTCCGTGGAGCGCCTCCTGTCTTGCATTCGTTCCGTGTTTCAAGAGTTTCAGTCCTTGGCAATCGCGTCTCCTCAGGGACTCACCAGGCAGCACGAGGGAGAAGTGACTGGGAGCCCACCGGGTCCCTAGAAACCAGTGCGTGTGTACTGGAGCAGGCAGTGCTCCTCTCTCAGCCTCCTTGGGAAATGAGGTCTTGAGCAAACGGTCTTTCATTGCATGGGTTGTACCTCTCCCCGGTTGTTGGGGGGAGTGTGTGTGCGTGAGTGTGGTGCTGTGGCCCGTGTGGAGTCCGGACCGCGTCAGGGACCCAGTTCTTGGCAAGGAATGCGTTTTGTTGCATGGGAATATCTCATTGCACGAGAGAGTTCCAATCCTGTCTCAAAGGCTGAAAACATCCTGAAGGCAGCACTGTGACCTCACTGAAAGCAAAGGCCTAAGAGCAGAGGCTTTCCCACACTTCCATATGGAGCTGACTGGTGCTTTATGTTTTCAGGAAGATGGTGTGGTGTAGGCCACTTGGAGCAGCTCAGGCTCCTGAGCGTGTGTTTGGTCCCCGAGGGGTGAGTTGTGTCTCTCCGGAATGAAGGAGATTATGGGGACCTTGAGTATCGTTACCTTCATGATTACCGTGATGATTCTGCCTAAGTCATCGCATGGATATTGATCCATGAGCTCGCCATGTGAGAGGTTTCCTTGGTAACATGGTCGCCGTGCGTGGCCTCGAAACTTGGTTGTGGTCCGAACACCTTTGATGCTTTGCAAGTCCCGAAGCGGCTCCACGGGTGTGCAGTCCCTGTTGCCATATAGGTGAGGAGGCAGAGTCTGTTGACCTGAAGCCCGTGCAAGTATCCAGGGAGATGTGCGAGGGCCTCTCCCTGAGGCACTGGGTTCCTAGCCGGCTCCACCCAGAATCAGGCAGGGAGGTTTTGTTGATGCCAGCGGGAAGTCCTGAGGAGGGAGGGGGAGCCGGACACCGTCGGGGGAAGGAAGGGATCCCTCCCCTGCCTCACCATCCCCAGCAGTTGCCTAGGTGCTGGCCACGAGGGAGGGGACTGCCTATGCGTGTTTGTTTTCCTTGGTCTTACCCCACCTTGGTAGAGGGCTTAGCCTGTTCCAGGCACTGTTCTGAGCACTTGAGAGATCTATGCAGACGACACAGAGTACCTCGGCAAGGACTCTCGTCCCCGTTCGTATTTCCAAGGGAAGATGTGAAAGAATGTGTGCCGGGGGTCAGTGCTGTGAAGCGGGAGGACTCGAGGCATGAAGGCAGGCAGTCGGCCTCCACATGAGCGTGCTGCACCGCTGGCTTTCCCACTGCTGCCTGTCGAGAGGCAGGGAAAGCATTTGCACCTAGCGTGCCTGTCCTGCGAGCAGAGGTGGGCTTGGAGACGTGCGTGTGCCCTCAAACGGGGAATCCAGCAAAATAGGCTCTAGGGCCTGAGTCACGCTCTCTGCGGGGAACCCTATCATTGCACATCCAGCCTGAGACACTTTGGAGAGTGACATGCGGGGCTCTTAGTGAGGGTGGCGGCACAGCGGGGGGCATGGGTCAGCGGGACCTTCCTAGGACACCCCCCCGCCCCCCCCCCCCCCCCGCCGGTGCTGTGGTGCCCCTGAAACCCAGGCAGGGCTGGAAGGAGGAACAGGCTGTTGATGGCACCATCCCTTCCGCAGGGAGGCTTCTTGGGAGCTGGTGACTGAGGGGACCTTTGCGAGTTCCCCCTCTGAATTGCAGGAGAAGCGGCCGAGGGCCCTCATTTCATGCGGTCCACACTCCCCGTCGCCCTGTGTGCCAGTTGCCAGTGTCGCAGGCGCCCAGGTGGTGAACGTGGTCCCCGAGTAGGGAACACCGAGGCCGTTTCTGCGTTCTCAAATGCTAACGTTCTCTGCTTGTGACCCGCGCCCTGGCTGGTCCCAGACCCTGAGCACAGGGCCTGCAGGAAGGGTGAAGGGTGCGAAGCTGTCTCCTGGTAGGTAGCTGCGGTGAGGTCGTTCCCGGTGGCCTGTGCTCAGCTGCAGGGCACCTTGGAACCCAAAGCCACGACGTTTCCAGTGGGACAGAGTGCGCCGCAAGGGGAACCTGGGGAGTCACCAGGCCCTGAGGGGAGGCAGGCATGACCTTTATCCATGGGCCTTTTGATCGGAGCGCCCTGTTTGCTAGGTATCGTCAGGGTAGCCTCTTTGGTAGACAGAGGGCAGGTTGTGGACAGTTGTAGAGCATCCTTCCTGCTGGTATGTGTCGCAAGGGCTCTGACCTTGCGCCAATGGGCGGGGATGGGTAGAGTGGACTCCTGAATGGAACCTTCCCCGGGCGCCTGGGTGGTTCAGTGGGTTGAGCTTCCGACTTGGGCTCAGGTCACGCCCTCGCGGTTCCTGAGTTCCAGCCCTGCGCTGGGCTCTGTGCCCACAGCTCAGGCCCTGGAGCCTGTTTTCAGATTCTGCGTGTGTCTGTCTCTGCTTCTCTGCCCCTCCCCCACTGGCGGTCACCGGCTTGCCGGCTTGCTCTCTGGCTCCCTGTGTCTCCAGAGTGAAGACACATGAACAAATAGGAAATAGAACGTTCCCCAGGGCAGGTGCTGGCCACGGGCACAGCCATTCATTCGCTGTAGTCATGAACTCGACGGTGTTCCTTTAGTGTTCTCATTTGAGGTTCTCTGTTTCTTTCATTCATTCTGAGAGGCAGAGAGAGAGTGGACGCATGCACGTGTGCCTGTGAGCAGGGATAGGGCAGACAGGGAGGGAGAGAGAGAGGAGGGCCAGCGGGCTCCGCATCGTTGGCGCCCATCTTGAGGTGGGGCTCCTTGTGGAGGCTCAGCCTCACAAACTGTGAGATCGTGACGTGAGGCGAGATCCAGAGCCACATGCTTTGGTTTCTTTTTTAACGTTCACCTCTGAGAGAAAGCGAGAGAGACAGAGAGAGCACAAGCGAGGGAGGGGCAGGGAGAGAGAGAGGAAACCCAGAAGGGAATCAGGTTCCAGGCTCTGAGCTGTCAGCACGGAGCACTAGGCGTGACTCAGCTCAGGAACCCTGAGAGCCTGACGTGACCCGAAGTCGGACCATTACCCAGCTGAGTCATCCAAGCGGCCCACAGAGTTTTCAGTGTGTATTTTCAAAAGAAAAAACAGCTACATTTATATATACATCTAGCTACCTGTGTGTCCATAGGGATACCTGTGTACATACGCATACGTGTCTACAGATACGTACACGTATTCGTGTATGTGTATATATACGTATATGCACACACACACACACACACACACACACACACACACACACACACACCATGTAAACTGAGCCAAACGGTCTTCTGGGTGGAGACGCGGAGCCAGGAGGGAGGCATCAGCACAAAGTTCAAAATGAAAGGGAAACGTCATTCTCGTATGTATCAGTACGTGCCATGACAGGGAGACACACGCGAGGGTTCTGGTAGGATAGGAAGCTGCTCCCACGGAGAATGCAGGCAAATGGTCCCTGTGGAGCCAATGGAACCCTGGTGCACTTGTGGTATGAGACTGATAAAGAGGCCGAAAACTGGTGACCTTTCTAATGCTAGCAGAGGTCATTTGCATTTGTATAGCATGCGATCATTGACGTTGCCCCTGGGGGGAGAAAGGTTTTGCATCTCTGTTCTCCTAGGTTTGTGGCTTAGTTTGCTCTTCCCTTGTGCACTTGAAAGAGTCCTGACAGGTCCTGATGGTACACAGTAAGGCCAAGTCCCCAGAGTCCAGAGTCCCTTGGTGGGGCTTGTGGGATGGTGTCCTTCCCATGACCATGAAGTCCACAGAGCAGTCTTGTGCTTTTGCTGTAAGTCCTGTTTCTACCAGGTCCAGTCTGGGCGTGCCTCTTTGCAAGTCCTCAGGTGAGGACACGTGATGAAGGCTGCCCATTGGGACTGGCCTTCGATGATCCATCTGGCCGTGACCCCCTGCTCTCCTTCCAGGGCTGCGTAGGTTCGTGCCCTCGATGCTCGTTTCGTAGAAAGCCTTCACTGCTTGGTCTCTCTACTCCTCCTCACCCTGGACGGTAGTCCTGTGGCTCCCCTTGAATCCTCAGGCATACGTTTCCTTGCCCACCTCTGCACACTGGCCCTCCAGAGCAGGGTCTGGTACGCCTTGCACGTTCAGTCGATGCTTGCTGCACAATCGCATGGGTGATGGCCTCTCTCTCTCTCTCTCTCCCTCTCTCTCTCACCAAAAGAAAGAAACGTTGAAAAGCAATGGAAACCCAAGAAAAGAAAAATGGCACGGAGGAGTTGGGATCTGAGGCACACTGTGAAGAAAACACGGGGGTTGGGAGGTAGTGGAGGTGGACAGGCGGTTCCACAGAGTTGAAGGACGTGCCACAGTCAGCGGTGGCAGGGTGGACTTAGGGGTGGGACCGCTGGTGGTGCGGTCCAGGTAGGGCCATGGGAAGGGCATGCAGAGCTGAAAAGCACCGGCCTTTCATGGAGAAGGGAGGTGGAAGGAGTCTCGTGTGCCCAGCGTGTCTCCCTGTCCCTTAGGGCTGCCCTTGCGGTCACGGGTGACGAGCGAGGAGGGTGCACGGCTGTAGATGGCCACGGTTGGCGGGAATGGGAGGCAGAGTGAAGAAGAAACACAGAGGCCTAGGATGCAAGAGGGATCACTGGGTTCACGTGCAGCCACGTCCCTGGGAAACCAGCAATGCAAAAGGTTCCTGGGTCTCTTGAGGGGTGACAGGGAGGTGTCCACCTTGGGAGGAGACACCTGCCGTTCCCTGTCCCACTGGCCTGGTCTCTGGAGCCCTCTGCCTGGCTCGCGGCTGTCAGGCTGGCGGGCAGTCGGTCAGAGCATCTGGTGGGCACAGGGAGGTGCGGTGGTGCAGACCCTGGTGCCCAGGAGCTGTGCCCCCTGTGGGGGGGTGGCGGTGGGGGTGGGGTGGGGGATGGGGCGGCTAGGATCCTGGGCCCAAGCAGGTGTGCGGGAGCGCGCGCTCGAGCGCGCGCATGCGCGTGGGCCAGGGCCGGAGCCCGGTGAGGGACACAGCTGAGGCTGCAGCCGTGCCGTGAGTTGGCTCCCAGCCCGCCTGCCGCCCCAAGCCCCCAAGTGTCTGGGCCAGCCAGGGACGGACGCCCACCTCAGCCCCCGACCTGGGACATGCTGCTGCCTGGCGCCTGCGACCCGGCAGCCATGGCTTTGGCGGTAGGGGTAGCGGTAGCGCTCGCGGGAGCGCTGGCGGGAGCGCAGGCGGGGCCCCGCGTGGAGAAGACTGGGAGCCATGAGCCTCCAGCCTCGGAGGGTGGCGGCCCTGCTGCTCCTGCTGCTCCTGGAGCCAGAGGCCAGGGCGCGGGACGCGCTTCCCGGGCGCCTCGGTCTTTGGCCGCGCTGGTGGAGTGCCAGCACTGGCTGGGGCAGAGCGCGATGCGATGCCCCCCCGGCACCCTTGAAAGTCCATCTGGGAGAAGCCTAATGGTGGAGCAGCTGAGACACACAGCCTCCCTCCAGGACCTGCCTCAGTCGCGGTGCTGCCAAGGTAAGGTCCCTAGCGACGAGGTCGCACGTGGCCTTCCCCTCTGCCCCTCTCTGTCTTCCCCTCCCATGAGAACCCTCCCCCCGCCCTGGGGCTCCGGGCTTCTTCTTGGGCTCCTTTGCGGCTGCGGTCTGGACGCCTCAGGAGTGGGCTTTCTGGGTTGGACCCTGCTTCCCTGGAAGAGGAGGGCCCCAGATCGAGTAGGGGGTTAGGCTCAGGCGGTGGTGAGTGGCTCAGGTCGAGAGGGGGGGTGCCCTGAGTGCCCATGGAGGTCTGACTGGGTTGGTGTTTGGCGGGTGGAGGTGGGAAGGAACGAAGGGAGGAACGAAGGGAGGAAGGAAGGAAGGAAAGCGTGGACCGGCGGCTGTGGGCAAGTGTCAAGGCAGGGCCAGGGAAGTGGCAGCCATGAGCAGGAGGAATCATTCCTGCCTGTGAAAATGAAGTACAAGGGACCTGAGACTCGAGAGAAACATTCCAGGGAGAGTCAGGGTGGTGGGCCTGAGTTGCTGGAGGCCAGCAGGGGACGGTGTTGAAGGGATTGAGAGTGGAAGCAGCAGGTGAACACAGGCCTCCTGCCTCCCCCCTCCGCACCTGCTCTCCTGCCCTGCCCAGCCCGCCGCGCCGCGCCCCGCCCCGCCCCTGGTGGCAGAGTTGCACCCTCTGATGGGGAGGGGGAGATCTCACCCCGCTTGTGGCGAAAGGGGGTCCTCTCTCGTGGGAGTCAATGGGACTAGGGGGTAGGAGTCTGGATGAGGGCAAGTGCAACTCCCTGTTGAGCTCTTCATCTCTGAAGGCAATGTGCATTCCATCAATGAAGTGGGAGCCCGGGAGCCAGGAATCAGTGGCGCTTGTGTGTTTTCGAGGGTGGTCCAGACTCTTTCCTGATGGGAGATGTGTGCTGAAGAGAACTGGGTGTTGTGGATGGAGTCCAAAGTCATCTCTTTGGGACACGTTGGGTGGGAACGTCTTCTTCGCACTCTGGCGACGAAGGTGGATGGAAAAGCTCCTTGTCCAAGGCAGACTGGTGGGTTTTGTTCTTCCTCTCCGTGGGGCGTGGTGCTTCCCGTTTCCGTGGAGCGCCTCCTGTCTTGCATTCGTTCCGTGTTTCAAGAGTTTCAGTCCTTGGCAATCGCGTCTCCTCAGGGACTCACCAGGCAGCACGAGGGAGAAGTGACTGGGAGCCCACCGGGTCCCTAGAAACCAGTGCGTGTGTACTGGAGCAGGCAGTGCTCCTCTCTCAGCCTCCTTGGGAAATGAGGTCTTGAGCAAACGGTCTTTCATTGCATGGGTTGTACCTCTCCCCGGTTGTTGGGGGGAGTGTGTGTGCGTGAGTGTGGTGCTGTGGCCCGTGTGGAGTCCGGACCGCGTCAGGGACCCAGTTCTTGGCAAGGAATGCGTTTTGTTGCATGGGAATATCTCATTGCACGAGAGAGTTCCAATCCTGTCTCAAAGGCTGAAAACATCCTGAAGGCAGCACTGTGACCTCACTGAAAGCAAAGGCCTAAGAGCAGAGGCTTTCCCACACTTCCATATGGAGCTGACTGGTGCTTTATGTTTTCAGGAAGATGGTGTGGTGTAGGCCACTTGGA
The DNA here is from genome assembly GCF_028749965.1 of Puma concolor. Lineage (NCBI taxonomy): Eukaryota > Metazoa > Chordata > Mammalia > Carnivora > Felidae > Puma > Puma concolor. The sequence continues at coordinate 26,816 of NW_028240154.1, read as the reverse complement.
GCAGCTCAGGCTCCTGAGCGTGTGTTTGGTCCCCGAGGGGTGAGTTGTGTCTCTCCGGAATGAAGGAGATTATGGGGACCTTGAGTATCGTTACCTTCATGATTACCGTGATGATTCTGCCTAAGTCATCGCATGGATATTGATCCATGAGCTCACCATGTGAGAGGTTTCCTTGGTAACATGGTCGCCGTTCGTGGCCTCGAAACTTGGTTGTGGTCCGAACACCTTTGATGCTTTGCAAGTCCCGAAGCGGCTCCACGGGTGTGCAGTCCCTGTTGCCATATAGGTGAGGAGGCAGAGTCTGTTGACCTGAAGCCCGTGCAAGTATCCAGGGAGATGTGCGAGGGCCTCTCCCTGAGGCACTGGGTTCCTAGCCGGCTCCACCCAGAATCAGGCAGGGAGGTTTTGTTGATGCCAGCGGGAAGTCCTGAGGAGGGAGGGGGAGCCGGACACCGTCGGGGGAAGGAAGGGATCCCTCCCCTGCCTCACCATCCCCAGCAGTTGCCTAGGTGCTGGCCACGAGGGAGGGGACTGCCTATGCGTGTTTGTTTTCCTTGGTCTTACCCCACCTTGGTAGAGGGCTTAGCCTGTTCCAGGCACTGTTCTGAGCACTTGAGAGATCTATGCAGACGACACAGAGTACCTCGGCAAGGACTCTCGTCCCCGTTCGTATTTCCAAGGGAAGATGTGAAAGAATGTGTGCCGGGGGTCAGTGCTGTGAAGCGGGAGGACTCGAGGCATGAAGGCAGGCAGTCGGCCTCCACATGAGCGTGCTGCACCGCTGGCTTTCCCACTGCTGCCTGTCGAGAGGCAGGGAAAGCATTTGCACCTAGCGTGCCTGTCCTGCGAGCAGAGGTGGGCTTGGAGACGTGCGTGTGCCCTCAAACGGGGAATCCAGCAAAATAGGCTCTAGGGCCTGAGTCACGCTCTCTGCGGGGAACCCTATCATTGCACATCCAGCCTGAGACACTTTGGAGAGTGACATGCGGGGCTCTTAGTGAGGGTGGCGGCACAGCGGGGGGCATGGGTCAGCGGGACCTTCCTAGGACACCCCCCCGCCCCCCCCCCCCCCCGCCGGTGCTGTGGTGCCCCTGAAACCCAGGCAGGGCTGGAAGGAGGAACAGGCTGTTGATGGCACCATCCCTTCCGCAGGGAGGCTTCTTGGGAGCTGGTGACTGAGGGGACCTTTGCGAGTTCCCCCTCTGAATTGCAGGAGAAGCGGCCGAGGGCCCTCATTTCATGCGGTCCACACTCCCCGTCGCCCTGTGTGCCAGTTGCCAGTGTCGCAGGCGCCCAGGTGGTGAACGTGGTCCCCGAGTAGGGAACACCGAGGCCGTTTCTGCGTTCTCAAATGCTAACGTTCTCTGCTTGTGACCCGCGCCCTGGCTGGTCCCAGACCCTGAGCACAGGGCCTGCAGGAAGGGTGAAGGGTGCGAAGCTGTCTCCTGGTAGGTAGCTGCGGTGAGGTCGTTCCCGTTGGCCTGTGCTCACCTGCAGGGCACCTTGGAACCCAAAGCCACGACGTTTCCAGTGGGACAGAGTGCGCTGCAAGGGGAACCTGGGGAGTCACCAGGCCCTGAGGGTAGGCAGGCATGACCTTTATCCATGGGCCTTTTGATCAGAGCGCCCTGTTTGGTAGGTATCGTCAGGGCAGCCTCTTTGGTAGACAGAGGGCAGGTTGTGGACAGTTGTAGAGCATCCTTCCTGCTGGTATGTGTCGTAAGGGCTCTGACCTTGCGCAAATGGGCGGGGATGGGTAGAGTGGACTCCTGAATGGAACCTTCCCCGGGCGCCTGGGTGGTTCAGTGGGTTGAGCTTCCGACTTGGGCTCAGGTCACGCCCTCGCGGTTCCTGAGTTCCAGCCCTGCGCTGGGCTCTGTGCCCACAGCTCAGGCCCTGGAGCCTGTTTTCAGATTCTGCGTGTGTCTGTCTCTGCTTCTCTGCCCCTCCCCCACTGGCGGTCACCGGCTTGCCGGCTTGCTCTCTGGCTCCCTGTGTCTCCAGAGTGAAGACACATGAACAAATAGGAAATAGAACGTTCCCCAGGGCAGGTGCTGGCCACGGGCACAGCCATTCATTCGCTGTAGTCATGAACTCGACGGTGTTCCTTTAGTGTTCTCATTTGAGGTTCTCTGTTTCTTTCATTCATTCTGAGAGACAGAGAGAGAGTGGACGCATGCACGTGTGCCTGTGAGCAGGGATAGGGCAGACAGGGAGGGAGAGAGAGAGGAGGGCCAGCGGGCTCCGCATCGTTGGCGCCCATCTTGAGGTGGGGCTCCTTGTGGAGGCTCAGCCTCACAAACTGTGAGATCGTGACGTGAGGCGAGATCCAGAGCCACATGCTTTGGTTTCTTTTTTAACGTTCACCTCTGAGAGAAAGCGAGAGAGACAGAGAGAGCACAAGCGAGGGAGGGGCAGGGAGAGAGAGAGGAAACCCAGAAGGGATTCAGGTTCCAGGCTCTGAGCTGTCAGCACGGAGCACTAGGCGTGACTCAGCTCAGGAACCCTGAGAGCCTGACGTGACCCGAAGTCGGACCATTACCCAGCTGAGTCATCCAAGCGGCCCACAGAGTTTTCAGTGTGTATTTTCAAAAGAAAAAACAGCTACATTTATATATACATCTAGCTACCTGTGTGTCCATAGGGATACCTGTGTACATACGCATACGTGTCTACATATACGTACACGTATTCGTGTATGTGTATATATACGTATATGCACACACACACACACACACACACACACACACACACACACCATGTAAACTGAGCCAAACGGTCTTCTGGGTGGAGACGCGGAGCCAGGAGGGAGGCATCAGCACAAAGTTCAAAATGAAAGGGAAACGTCATTCTCGTATGTATCAGTACGTGCCATGACAGGGAGACACACGCGAGGGTTCTGGTAGGATAGGAAGCTGCTCCCACGGAGAATGCAGGCAAATGGTCCCTGTGGAGCCAATGGAACCCTGGTGCACTTGTGGTATGAGACTGATAAAGAGGCCGAAAACTGGTGACCTTTCTAATGCTAGCAGAGGTCATTTGCATTTGTATAGCATGCGATCATTGACGTTGCCCCTGGGGGGAGAAAGGTTTTGCATCTCTGTTCTCCTAGGTTTGTGGCTTAGTTTGCTCTTCCCTTGTGCACTTGAAAGAGTCCTGACAGGTCCTGATGGTACACAGTAAGGCCAAGTCCCCAGAGTCCAGAGTCCCTTGGTGGGGCTTGTGGGATGGTGTCCTTCCCATGACCATGAAGTCCACAGAGCAGTCTTGTGCTTTTGCTGTAAGTCCTGTTTCTACCAGGTCCAGTCTGGGCGTGCCTCTTTGCAAGTCCTCAGGTGAGGACACGTGATGAAGGCTGCCCATTGGGACTGGCCTTCGATGATCCGTCTGGCCGTGACCCCCTGCTCTCCTTCCAGGGCTGCGTAGGTTCGTGCCCTCGATGCTCGTTTCGTAGAAAGCCTTGACTGCTTGGTCTCTCTACTCCTCCTCACCCTGGACGGTAGTCCTGTGGCTCCCCTTGAATCCTCAGGCATACGTTTCCTTGCCCACCTCTGCACACTGGCCCTCCAGAGCAGGGTCTGGTACGCCTTGCACGTTCAGTCGATGCTTGCTGCACAATCGCATGGGTGATGGCCTCTCTCTCTCTCTCTCTCCCTCTCTCTCTCACCAAAAGAAAGAAACGTTGAAAAGCAATGGAAACCCAAGAAAAGAAAAATGGCACGGAGGAGTTGGGATCTGAGGCACACTGTGAAGAAAACACGGGGGTTGGGAGGTAGTGGAGGTGGACAGGCGGTTCCACAGAGTTGAAGGACGTGCCACAGTCAGCGGTGGCAGGGTGGACTTAGGGGTGGGACCGCTGGTGGTGCGGTCCAGGTAGGGCCATGGGAAGGGCATGCAGAGCTGAAAAGCACCGGCCTTTCATGGAGAAGGGAGGTGGAAGGAGTCTCGTGTGCCCAGCGTGTCTCCCTGTCCCTTAGGGCTGCCCTTGCGGTCACGGGTGACGAGCGAGGAGGGTGCACGGCTGTAGATGGCCACGGTTGGCGGGAATGGGAGGCAGAGTGAAGAAGAAACACAGAGGCCTAGGATGCAAGAGGGATCACTGGGTTCACGTGCAGCCACGTCCCTGGGAAACCAGCAATGCAAAAGGTTCCTGGGTCTCTTGAGGGGTGACAGGGAGGTGTCCACCTTGGGAGGAGACACCTGCCGGTCCCTGTCCCACTGGCCTGGTCTCTGGAGCCCTCTGCCTGGCTCGCGGCTGTCAGGCTGGCGGGCAGTCGGTCAGAGCATCTGGTGGGCACAGGGAGGTGCGGTGGTGCAGACCCTGGTGCCCAGGAGCTGTGCCCCCTGTGGGGGGGTGGGGGTGGGGGTGGGGTGGGGGATGGGGCGGCTTGGATATTGGGCCCAAGCAGGTGTGCGGGAGCGCGCGCTCGAGCGCGCGCATGCGCGTGGGCCAGGGCCGGAGCCCGGTGAGGGACACAGCTGAGGCTGCAGCCGTGCCGTGAGTTGGCTCCCAGCCCGCCTGCCGCCCCAAGCCCCCAAGTGTCTGGGCCAGCCAGGGACGGACGCCCACCTCAGCCCCCGACCTGGGACATGCTGCTGCCTGGCGCCTGCGACCCGGCAGCCATGGCTTTGGCGGTAGGGGTAGCGGTAGCGCTCGCGGGAGCGCTGGCGGGAGCGCAGGCGGGGCCCCGCGTGGAGAAGACTGGGAGCCATGAGCCTCCAGCCTCGGAGGGTGGCGGCCCTGCTGCTCCTGCTGCTCCTGGAGCCAGAGGCCAGGGCGCGGGACGCGCTTCCCGGGCGCCTCGGTCTTTGGCCGCGCTGGTGGAGTGCCAGCACTGGCTGGGGCAGAGCGCGATGCGATGCCCCCCCGGCGCCCTTGAAAGTCCATCTGGGAGAAGCCTAATGGTGGAGCAGCTGAGACACACAGCCTCCCTCCAGGACCTGCCTCAGTCGCGGTGCTGCCAAGGTAAGGTCCCTAGCGACGAGGTCGCACGTGGCCTTCCCCTCTGCCCCTCTCTGTCTTCCCCTCCCATGAGAACCCTCCCCCCGCCCTGGGGCTCCGGGCTTCTTCTTGGGCTCCTTTGCGGCTGCGGTCTGGACGCCTCAGGAGTGGGCTTTCTGGGTTGGACCCTGGTTCCCTGGAAGAGGAGGGCCCCAGATCGAGTAGGGGGTTAGGCTCAGGCGGTGGTGAGTGGCTCAGGTCGAGAGGGGGGGTGCCCTGAGTGCCCATGGAGGTCTGACTGGGTTGGTGTTTGGCGGGTGGAGGTGGGAAGGAACGAAGGGAGGAACGAAGGGAGGAAGGAAGGAAGGAAAGCGTGGACCGGCGGCTGTGGGCAAGTGTCAAGGCAGGGCCAGGGAAGTGGCAGCCATGAGCAGGAGGAATCATTCCTGCCTGTGAAAATGAAGTACAAGGGACCTGAGACTCGAGAGAAACATTCCAGGGAGAGTCAGGGTGGTGGGCCTGAGTTGCTGGAGGCCAGCAGGGGACGGTGTTGAAGGGATTGAGAGTGGAAGCAGCAGGTGAACACAGGCCTCCTGCCTCCCCCCTCCGCACCTGCTCTCCTGCCCTGCCCAGCCCGCCGCGCCGCGCCCCGCCCCGCCCCTGGTGGCAGAGTTGCACCCTCTGATGGGGAGGGGGAGATCTCACCCCGCTTGTGGCGAAAGGGGGTCCTCTCTCGTGGGAGTCAATGGGACTAGGGGGTAGGAGTCTGGATGAGGGCAAGTGCAACTCCCTGTTGAGCTCTTCATCTCTGAAGGCAATGTGCATTCCATCAATGAAGTGGGAGCCCGGGAGCCAGGAATCAGTGGCGCTTGTGTGTTTTCGAGGGTGGTCCAGACTCTTTCCTAATGGGAGATGTGTGCTGAAGAGAACTGGGTGTTGTGGATGGAGTCCAAAGTCATCTCTTTGGGACACGTTGGGTGGGAACGTCTTCTTCGCACTCTGGCGACGAAGGTGGATGGAAAAGCTCCTTGTCCAAGGCAGACTGGTGGGTTTTGTTCTTCCTCTCCGTGGGGCGTGGTGCTTCCCGTTTCCGTGGAGCGCCTCCTGTCTTGCATTCGTTCCGTGTTTCAAGAGTTTCAGTCCTTGGCAATCGCGTCTCCTCAGGGACTCACCAGGCAGCACGAGGGAGAAGTGACTCGGAGCCCACCGGGTCCCTAGAAACCAGTGCGTGTGTACTGGAGCAGGCAGTGCTCCTCTCTCAGCCTCCTTGGGAAATGAGGTTTTGAGCAAACGGTCTTTCATTGCATGGGTTGTACCTCTCCTCGGTTGTTGGGGGGAGTGTGTGTGCGTGAGTGTGGTGCTGTGGCCCGTGTGGAGTCCGGACCGCGTCAGGGACCCAGTTCTTGGCAAGGAATGCGTTTTGTTGCATGGGAATATCTCATTGCACGAGAGAGTTCCAATCCTGTCTCAAAGGCTGAAAACATCCTGAAGGCAGCACTGTGACCTCACTGAAAGCAAAGGCCTAAGAGCAGAGGCTTTCCCACACTTCCATATGGAGCTGACTGGTGCTTTATGTTTTCAGGAAGATGGTGTGGTGTAGGCCACTTGGAGCAGGTCAGGCTCCTAACAGTCTGTTTTGTCCTCGGGGGGTTAGTTGTCTCTGTCAGCAATTGAGAAGATTAAGATTATCTTGAAGGTCATTATTTTCTTGATTACCGCGATTACTATATTCTGCCTAATCCTTGGCATGGAATTTGATAAGGAGCTCGATAACCGGAACGTTTTCATCACCAAAGCTCACTACAACAAGGAGTAAAACAATCACTCTTGTGCAATGGACAATGCACCTTACCTTTATTGTACTATTTTAGAGGTATGTACATACGTTTAGAGTAATGAAAGTGTCCACTTAGATCTAAGGAGTTTTTTGTGACATCACGGTACTTCAAGAAACCATAAAAGTAATGGAAAATCTAAGTTACCTAGTAATCTCAACACTGTGTTCTTTTGGATTCGAAATCGTAAGTAAAGAACACATCATGCAAACACTGTCAAGTCCTGATAATTCCTTATTATTCTAGTAGGTCTAGTGAATGGAAGGGACTGAACTAAGGTCTCTGAAAAAGAGGAAACTAGAATTTGAGATATTGAGTCACCTTTACTCTCCCTTTCCCTGTTGACATGGTCTTTTTTTATTCGGTGATGTCTTTTGACCTTTACCCTATTTCCCTCCTCCTGCCCCCCCCCACCTTTGCAATCATCTTTATGTATTGATGGGCTTGTTTCCTTCTGTTATGAGGATTTTTGTTTTTTGTTTTCTTAGTTTTTGTTTCAGATTTCCTATATATGTGCGAGCATTTATATGTGTTTTTTTCTGTGTGAGTTCTTTCACTAGGCATAATGCCCTCCAGGCTATTATAAACACTGTGGCATGATAACAGGTGTGAAGTCATTTTTGGGAGTTAGTGATTTCATGTGTTCCGAGTTGTACCTAGGGGGGTAATTGAGGGAAGTTGCTGGATGATATGGATGTTCTCCTCTGAACTGTGTAGGAAACTTTAGATTGTTTGCGACTGCCCCTGCACCAAGTTCCAATGTCACCAAGAGGGCACAATGATTCGCTTTCTTCCATATTGTACCCGACACTTGTGTTTTCTTGTCTTTTTGATAAGACCGTTCAGACAGGTTTCAGGTGATATCTCTTTGGCTTTGGACTTTCGTTTCCCGAATGTGGAGTGACTTGGAACTTCTCTTCATGTATGTGGTGGCCATCTGTATGTCTTCATTGGAAGAATGCCTCTTCAGGACTCTGCCAGGTCCGTCATTGCTCTTTGCTTTTGCATTGTTGCGCTGTAGGAGATCTTGATTTCTTTTGTGTTTTAACCCTTGACCATGTACGTAGTTTGCAAGTATTTTCGCCCATTCACTATGTTGCCTTCCCATTCTGAAAAGATACTGTTGCTGTGCAGAACTTGTTTTTTTAGTTTCATGTAGTCCCACTTGTTTAGTTTTCCTTTGTGGCTTTGGCTTCTGGTGTCAAATCCCAAAACTCAAGTCAAGACTGAGATCCAAACATTCTCGTGGGTTTGGCATTTGGCTTTGTCCAGCAAAGCCAAGGACAGCAGAAAGGATTGCTTCAGACTCCACACAAGTCAAGAGGCGAGAGGGGTTTAAGGGATGTCTCCGCGAGCTGCTCTCAGGATCCCGCATTCATTAAGCCTACAAACGATGTACAACACATCAGCGGGCCACATGCTAGAAAGAACGTATTGAAGACATGGTACGAACCACATCGAGACAGGATAAAATATTCCACGCGACAACACGGTCCAAGGACTTGGTGAGCCCGTGCCGAACCCAACCCCTAGATACACACGCACTAGATCAGCCAAGTCTCGCCTGCCCCCCAGATACACACCAACTAGGTAAGTGAGCTGCTGCTGGCTGTTTGCAGGAAGGCCAGAGAGCAGTGATCTGCTCTGCCAAGCGTTCCCTATAATCTCCCAACTCAGGACATCGTTGTGCGATTTCCCACACCTCCTGCCCAAGGTCTTATCCAGGACTTTCTGGTTTCAGGTCTCAAGTGTGTAATACATTTTAACTTCGTTTCTGTGTGTGATGCTAAATGGGTGTCAGGTTGTTTTTCCGCGCCTGTTGTTTTTGTATGCCCAGTGTTTCTGGGCACCACCTATTGAGGAGACTGCCTTTGCCTCAGGTTATATTCTTGGTTCTTTTGTTGTGAAATAATTGGTTACGTATGTGTGGGTTTCTTCCTGGACCTTCAGTTCTGGTCCAGTGACCTCTGTCTCTGCATTTACCCCAATACTGTACTGCTTGGGTTATTGTAGCTTTGATATCTAGTTTCCAATCAGAAAGCATGGTGCTTCCAGCTGTTTTCTTCCTTCTCACAATGACTTTGGTATTCAGAGCCTTTTGTGGTTCTGTCCACCTTGAAGGATTATTCTATTTTTGGGAACGTGCTTAAGCTTTGATAGGGATTGCACCTAGGGAATGTGTAGATGGCTTTGAGTAGTGTGGACATTTTGATAATCTTAATTCTTGGGATCCACGAGCATAGAATGTCTTTCTGCTTATTTCTCTTTTCAAATTCTTTCTCCAGTGATTTCTTCTTTTCAGGAAAGAGGTCTCACTCCTTCATGGTTAAAGTCATTCTTTTCTTTTTTAAGTTTTCTATGTTTTTTCTTGAGAGAGATACATGGAAACACACACATACACACACACACACACACACACAAACAGAGAAACAGAGAGAGAGAGAGAGAGAGCGAGTGCATATGAGTGGGGACGAACTGAGAGAAAGGAGACACAGAATCTAAAGTAGGCTCCAGACTCTGAGTTGTCAGCACAGAGCCCCACACAGGGCTCAAAACAACATCATGAGATCACGACCTTAGCCAAAGTCAGATGCTTCACTGACTGTGTCACCCAGGTGTTTGTAGGCTAAATTTCCTCTGAAGCTTTTTCTTCTCTTGGAGTGATTTTAAATTATTTTCTTAATTTCTCTCTCTGAGACTTTGTGTGTCGTGTATAGAATTGAAGCACATTATGTACAACCACATACATATCTTAACATGACTGAATTCATTTATCAGGTCTACCAGTAAGGTTGTGGAGTCACTGCGGTCTCTCTAGAGCATATCATGCACTCCCAATAAGTGAAAAAGTACACATGCACTCGATCCGCCAGGTCTCGCCTGCTCCCCAGATACACACCAACTAGGTAAGTGAGCTGCTGCTGGCTGTTTGCAGGAAGGCCAGAGAGCACTGATTGCTCTGCCAAGCGTTCCCTATAATCTCCCAACTCAGGACATCGTTGTGCGATTTCCCACACCTCCTGTCCAAGGTCTTATCCAGGTCCTTTGTGGTTTCAGGTATCAAGTCTGTAATACATTTCAACTTCGTTTCTGTGTGTGAAGTTAAATAGGTGTCAGGTTGTTTTTCTGCGCCTGTTGTTTTTGTGTGCCCAGTGATTCTGGGCACCACCTATTGAGGAGACTGCCTTTGCCTCAGGTTGTATTCTTGCTTCTTTGGTTGTGAAATAATTGGTTACATATGTGTGGGTTTCTTCCTGGACCTTCAGTTCTGTTCCAGTGACCTGTGTGTCTGCTATTAGCCGAATAGTGTACAGCTTGTGTTATTGTAGTTTTGAGATCTAGTTTCTTTCTTTTTTTTTTTTTTTAAATTTTTTTTTTTTCAACGTTTATTTATTTTTGGGACAGAGAGAGACAGAGCATGAACGGGGGAGGGGCAGAGAGAGAGGGAGACACAGAATCGGAAACAGGCTCCAGGCTCCGAGCCATCAGCCCAGAGCCCGACGCGGGGCTCGAACTCGCGGACCGCGAGATCGTGACCTGGCTGAAGTCGGACGCTCAACCGACTGCGCCACCCAGGCGCCCCTTTGAGATCTAGTTTCAAATCAGAAAGCATGATGCTTCCAGCTGTGTTTCTCCTTCTAAAACTGACTTTGGTATTCAGAGGCTTTTGTGGTTCTGTCCACCTTGAAGGATTTTTCTATTTTTGGGAATGTGCTTCCACTTTCATAGGGATTGCACGTAGGAAATGTGTAGATGCTTAAGTAGTGTGGACATTTTTTTTTCAAAGTTTTTATTTATTTTTGGGACAGAGAGAGACAGAGCATGAACGGGGGAGGGGCAGAGAGAGAGGGAGACACAGAATCGGAAACAGGCTCCAGGCTCTGAGCCATCAGCCCAGAGCCCGACGCGGGGCTCGAACTCACGGACCGCGAGATCGTGACCTGGCTGAAGTCGGCCGCTTAACCGACTGCGCCACCCAGGCGCCCCTTTTTAATTTTTTTTTTCAACGTTTTTATTTATTTTTGGGACAGAGAGAGACAGAGCATGAACGGGGGAGGGGCAGAGAGAGAGGGAGACACAGAATCGGAAACAGGCTCCAGGCTCTGAGCCATCAGCCCAGAGCCCGAAGTAGTGTGGACATTTTGAGAATCTTAATTCTTGGGATCCCCTAGCATAGAATGTCTTTCTGCTTATTTCTGTCTTTTCAAACTCTTTCTCCACTGATTTCTCATTTTCAGGAAAGAGGTCTTTCTCCTTCATGGTTAAAGTCATTCTTTTCTTTTTTAAGTTTTCTATGTTTTTCCTTGACAGAGAGAGATACATGGAAACACACGCACACACACACACACACACACACACACACACACAGGGAGAGACAGAGAGAGCGCCTATGAGTTGGGAAGAACTGAGAGAAAGGAGACACAGAATCTAAAGTAGGCTCCAGACTCTGAGTTGTCAGCACAGAGCCCCACACAGGGCTCAAAACAACATCATGAGATCACGACCTTAGCCAAAGTCAGATGCTTCACTGACTGTGCCACCCAGGTGTTTGTAGGCGAAATTTCCTCTGAAGCTTTTTCTTCTCTTGGAGTGATTTTAAATTATTTTCTTAATTTCTCTCTCTGAGACTTTGTGTTTCGTGTATAGAATTGAAGCACATTATGTACAACCACATACATATCTTAACATGACCGAATTCATTTATCAGGTCTACCAGTAAGGTTGTGGAGTCACTGCGGTCTCTCTGGAGCATATCATGCACTCCCAATGAGTGAAAAAGTACCTGGGAACATAAGATGATGCGATCGAATTTAGATGAGAGTAAGCAGATATATGGAGTGAGAGTGTGCAAATTTTCTGAAATGTTTTGTGGTTGATACAATCCAACAAGTCCATAAACATGGTTTGTTTGGATATATGTTTTCTTTAAACCAGACCCAGAGAGCTGGGACATAAATATATGCTTCCCAACACATTGCCACAACACGCCCTGTGCATCTTGGGAGGGAGCCACCTTGTCTCCCTTTTCTGTCCTGGAACCCAGTGCCTGACTCCACCACTCAGTGAATTCGTCTCAGAATACTGCAGTTGGGAAGAGACCTATGTTTTTCATAGACTTCCTGAAAGGCACCTCAAAAACATTGGATTTTACAGAGTTGTGTGTGATCTGTCTGGAATCGTCTGAGGATGTGTCGGTTGGAATGGCACTTTCTTTGCTGGGAGATCAGGGAGCCCTGCAGTATTCCTGTGTGCCTTGTGGTCGGTCACCAGAGGGTGCTGTGTGGCTGCTCATGACAGGGACACTGCTCCCCAAAGATGGGGCTGGCAGGTGCCGGGCGTCACTGCTTGAGGAGCCTGAAGGGTTGAGCGGCTTGACTCGCTATCAAAAGCCTTGACTGAGTCTCCATCCTGCAGTCTCCTTGAGCTCCTGATGTGCTGTGTAAAGGACTCTCTGGCTTGCCGAGGTTCAAGTGGTTCTTGCTGTTGCCACTCAGTCGTCAGGACGAAGACATTCAGGTCCTGGTCTTTAACTCATTGACCTGATCTGCACTTAGAGGTACTTTCCTGAGAGTAAGCGACCCAGCCTGGGAGGAGGACCAGCAAGCAGACAGCAGTGGTCCAGCCTGCATCCTCCCCTGGCCTGAAAGCAAGGACTGGCTGCACTACTGAGAAGCAGAGCTATGGAACAGGAGGTGCACAGGCAGCTGGGGTTTGTCATGGGATGGGGCCTGAATGAGTGTGTTCCAGGGCATGGGGCAGGGATGCTGTGCAGGAGGTCAGAATGAGGGAGTGTGGTTTCTTTCCTTCCCCATGGGTCACTCCTAGGTACCCTGATGGCCTCAGTGCTGGCTTGTCCTCCTGATTCTTCAGGGATCCACCTAGTCCCAGGGGTCCCTGCTTTTCACATAAGACCCCAACGGAATAAAGAGTCTGTAGATATTGTAAACTGGAGGCAGCCCCCGAAAAATGCCTATAAATTATGTCCCCAAAGTTGTGCTTGGTGTACACGCCTACAGAGAGTTTGGTACACATGTGCCCTTGTGTACAGTGATGAGAGACAAAATATTGGAATTGGCCCAGTCATTCAGCTTCTGGAGACGCAGAGTAAAGGATGATGTGTGGCCCCTGAGAATGCAGAAGGGGACAGGACTCTGCCTGTCCACTGTGGCGACATCCCATAGTACAAGACCATAGTCCTGGATGGATGCCCAACCTGTCACACTACTCGTGAACACAAACACAGTCACCTGCTGCACTCAAAGCCAAAGGAGTGTGAAGATGACACCATGTCTTGGGGGCCATTATTTTTTCAAAGAATATACGGGTTTTTTTTTTACCGTATGTATTTGTTGTTTCCTATTTAGTTTTTTGGAAAGAGCAAGAAGGGGAATCCTGACCAGGGAGGGCTTCAAGCTGTCATTGCAGAGCCTGACTTGGGACTTGATCTCAAGAACCAAGAGATTGTGACCTGAGCCAAATTCGACTCGGAAACTCGCCCATTGAGCCACCTCGGTGCCTGTCCTCATTATTTAAATCTTCATTTTACTGAATACGTGTCACCTGTAGAAACCTTTCCAGAGCTTTATACTTTACTGCCTAATAGATTAGCGTAAATGGCATATTGACGGTTTCATTTGGGTAGTTTTATAATACGCACGTTAGACCAATATCACCATGGCCAGTCGAGGAAAATGAAAGATTTTCAAGGTATTCGCTCTAGTCCAGACATTTGTCTTCTGGCTTCTGCTCTTGTGTCAAACCTCAGAGGGTCCCCATGCCAGCTAATGAAGATATTTCAAGTGGGGGCTTCACCTAATCTTTGTTCTTTGAGGACTATTCCTCTGTCATAAAAGATATTAGTGCCATTGAATATTTAAGCAATTATTAATCAGTCTCCTGTCATGTAGCCAGACACAACAGGCCATGTTGTGTGTTTGCACACACATGGAAATCCCAGAGGAGCTAAAGCAGCAGAAACCGAGATCGCTGGTTGCAGAGACTGGGGTGAAGGAATGAGCCGTGGGTGATTAGTAGTGCACGTGTCTCTGTGATGGAAATGTTCTAGGAGTACATAGTGGTCACGGGTGTAAAATCCTGCGAATGTACGTACTGATACTTGAAGTTGTAATTTCACAGGATCAGAGTAAATTTTTTGAAATTTAATTTATGTTTTAATTAAAAAACCAGTAGTACATAAGTATACTAAATACCTCTACACCCAATAATAAAATGACAAAGAACACAATGACAAGGTCAGGGAAATCATCCTTTGGAGCTGCAGCCGACATGAGCCGCTGTTGGGGAGCTGAGGCTGGTTGCTCAGCTGCAGGAGGTGGTTGCTCCAGCCCTTCCGTGACCCCGCCGGCTGGGGCTGGGGGCTGCTCATGCTCTGGGGCCACCAAAGGGGCAGGTGGCTCTTCCAGCTCCTGACTGTCAGCCAGAGCTGGGAGTACCTCCTGCCCTGGTGGGGACGCTGCAGTGAGGGTCTCCGATTCTCGTACACGCTGAGCTCCAGGAGAACTGGTGGCTTCAGGCAGCGTGGGCCGCGAGGCTGCAGTGGGCACCACAGAGATAGCGGGGGCTCGCTCCCCAGGCACGTCTGGACGGGGCTCTAGAGCTGCTGCCAAAGCTTCAAGAATAGAAAGTGTCATGACCGTGATTGCCATTCCATGGCAGGAAACCTCTCCCGCACACATTGTCATCTGAGTCAAAGAACCCACCAGGAGGAAATCTCCCAGACGGCAGGCTAATGGAACAGTGATCTGAGACTAGTCCCTACGCCTGGCCCACCTGCAGTCTCAGGACACGTGTTCTCCGTGGCATAGCCCGTCCCCTCCACACGCCCACATCTCCCACCCAGAGTCCTCCTCGCCCGGAGACTCTGGCTCATTGGGCTCACGGTGTTTCCGCCATGAGTAGAGAAGGCGGGCGCGGCGCTGCAGCTCGGAGCCCGGCATGTGGACCCTTACATACGCCCGCAGCAGCTTCAAGCTGGTGAAGTCTGGAGGCCGGAAAAATTCCTCGGGGTAGTGATCCAGCCAGGTGCCCAGGATGGAGGAGATGGCCCTGGGGATACAAAAGTAGCCAGAACAATCACCATGGGGTGTTCCTCCCACTGATGTCTCAGGACAGGCCTGTGGGACCCGGCCTCTATGCCTCCTGCTCCTGGATGTCCAGAGGGTGGTTCTATACGTTGTCCACCTGTGAGTTGGCAGTCCCGCCTACGAGAGACCTGGTCACTGAAGAGGGACCGTCAAGATTCTGTTTGACGGGAACCCCTTCACCAATGATGTGGTCGTCTCTGTCCTTCTTGGGGAAGCCAGCCAGACTCCTCGCTGTGTCCCGCTGCCTACCTGCCACTGGAATTCAAGTCCGTGCGTGAGTGGAGGGGTGGTGTCGGGGTGAGTGAGTGCCTTCACTGCATACCCTAGCGCTCCATGAAAATCTGCGCAAATACGGGACAAGGGGACTCTGTGTCTTACCTGGGCTTGCTGGGACCCTCCTGATGCCTTCAACGTGACGACCTGTGCCTCTGTGCTGCCTCATGCACTCAGTGCACATGTGGGTGTCCTCCCGCTGACACCGTTCTCCCATCGTGTGGGTGATATGTGCTCTTTGAGCCCTCACTGTGTCTCCTGTACCCTTGCTAAGCACGCACTGTGGATGTTCCCCAAGGTGGTGAGCGTGATGCTCCCCAAAACCGTTATTCTGGGTCCCCTGATGGGGGTCTAGGCAAGGCTGTGAGTGGGAGGGGACGGGGTTGGACTCTCTAAGGGGCTGATGCGGTCCTCTGGCGCTCTCTGGGGCCTCCCTGTGCCCACAGCCCATCCTCTACCAGACAGGACAGGACCCCTTTCCTTGCTTCCAAGAGAAAGCCCTCAGAACTTTGCCCTCTCACAGGACTCTCAGACGTGTGGGATGCTGGGTCCTGCAGCCCCTCCCACGCACAGTCTCAGCACTGCCCTCTTGGAGAAGGAAGGCCCTCCAGCCTGAGCTCAGCCTACTCACAGTTTCTCCTGCTCCCGGGGTCCGCCATCGTCCTCAGCCTCCGAATGGAAGCCTCCGTATCTGGAGGAGGCCAGAAGGACATCATATGAGCTGTCGTGTGGATGCTACGTCTTGTCCTATCCAGAGTCACTGACTGCTGACTAGAATGGAGCTCTGGAGGGGAGGGTACTGTCCGCTCTGCGCATTGGATCCCAGTGAGCTCCTACAGAAGTGCCTGCACCTAGTGGGGCTTCCTGCGTGTTTGAAGAATGATAGGGCCCCAGTCAGCTCCATCACACATATTGGTGTGGGTCTGGGCGTCCTGCTCATCCTGGGCATCCTTGACTGGTTTGAGCCAGGACTCAGACACACAGATAGAGCCTCCAATCTCCTTTTCCAATGGGAAAACAGCCCAACTCAACACCTGGCGACAGTGAGGGATGAGGCAGAGAGTTGATCGTGGGCAAGAGGACAAAGATGACCCAGCAGAGACGCAGCCCTGCCAGCGGAGCCTTCCACAGGCCAGGGTGACTTTCCCTGCAGTGCCCCCACTGAGGACCTGGAGTGTTTCCACCCGGATCAGAGGCACAATGTGAGACGCCAGGACGTTTGGTGACTTTCCTGAGACTCAGAGCTTTCAGGGGCTGAATCACACACTGGGCTGTGAAGGGCAGGGTGCTCACCTCATAAACAGTATTTCCAGGACCTGCTGGGTGGTAGCAAAAGCTCTGTACGTGCTCAAGAATGTGAAGAGGTAGGAGGGGTCTCTACCCAGGAAAGCAGGTACCAGGTGCTCCACTCGCTGTACCAGTAGCATCCGGCCTCCTTCCATGGTCCATTCCTACAGAAAGGGAGAGTTTCGGTACACATGTCTCCTTGTGTACAGTGATGAGAGACAAAATATTGGAATTGGCCCGGTCATTCAGCTTCTGGAGACACAGAGTAAAGGATGATGTGTGGCCCCTGAGAATGCAGAAGGGGACAGGACTCTGCCTGTCCACTGTGGCGACATCCCATAGTACAAGACCATAGTCCTGGATGGATGCCCAACCTGTCACACTACTCGTGAACACAAACACAGTCACCTGCTGCACTCAAAGCCAAAGGAGTGTGAAGATGACACCATGTCTTGGGGGCCATTATTTCTTCAAAGAATATACATTTTTTTTTTGCCGTATGTATTTGTTGTTTCCTAGTTAGTTTTTTGGGAAGAGCAAGAAGGGGAATCCTGACCAGGGAGGGCTTCAAGCTGTCATTGCAGAGCCTGACTTGGGACTTGATCTCAAGAACCATGAGATCGCGACCTGAGCCAAAGTCGCCTCGGAAACTCGCCCATTGAGCCACCTTGGTGCCTGTCCTCATTATTTAAATCTTCCTTTTACTGAATACGTGTCACCTGTAGGAACCCTTCCAGAACTTTATACTTTACTGCCTAATAGATTAGCGTCAATGGCATATTGACGGTTTCATTTGGGTAGTTTTATAATACGCACGTTAGACCAATATCACCATGGCCAGTCGAGGAAAATGAAAGATTTTCAAGGTATTCGCTCTGGTCCAGACATTTGTCTTCTGGCTTCGGCTCTTGTGTCAAACCTCAGAGGGTCCCCATGCCAGCTAATGAAGATATTTCAAGTGGGGGCTTCACCTAATCTTGGTTCTTTGAGGACTATTCCTCTGTCATAAAAGATATTAGTGCCATTGAATATTTAAGCAATTATTAATCAGTCTCCTGTCATGTAGCCAGACACAACAGGCCGTGTTGTGTGTTTGCACACACAAGGAAATCCGAGAGGGGCTAAAGCAGCAGAAACCGAGATCGCTGGTTGCAGAGACTGGGGTGAGGGAATGAGCCGTGGGTGATTAGTAGTGCACGTGTCTCTGTGATGGAAATGTTCTAGGAGTACATAGTGGTCACGGGTGTAAAATCCTGCGAATGTACGTACTGATCCTTGAAGTTGTAATTTCACAGGATCAGAGTAAATTTTTTGAAACTTAAATTATGTTTTAAGTATAAACCGGTAGTATATAAGGACACCAAATACCCCTATACCCAATACTAAAATGACAAAGAACGCAATGACAAGGTCAGGGAATTCCTCCTTTGGGGCTGCAGCCGACATGAGCCGCTGTTGGGGAGCTGAGGCTGGTTGCTCAGCTGCAGGAGGTGGTTGCTCCAGCCCTTCCGTGACCCCGCCGGCTGGGGCTGGGGGCTGCTCGTGCTCTGGGGCCACCAAAGGGGCAGGTGGCTCTTCCAGCTCCTGACTGTCAGCCAGAGCTGGGAGTACCTCCTGTCCTGGTGGGGACGCTGCAGTGAGGGTCTCCGATTCTCGTACGCGCTGAGCTCCAGGAGAACTGGTGGCTTCAGGCAGCGTGGGCCGCGAGGCTGCAGTGGGCACCACAGAGATAGCGGGGGCTCGCTCCCCAGGCACGTCTGGACGGGGCTCTAGAGCTGCTGCCAAAGCTTCAAGAATAGAAAGTGTCATGACCGTGATTGCCATTCCATGGCAGGAAACCTCTCCCGCACACATTGTCATCTGAGTCAAAGAACCCACCAGGAGGAAATCTCCCAGACGGCAGGCTAATGGAACAGTGATCTGAGACTAGTCCCTACGCCTGGCCCACCTGCAGTCTCAGGACACGTGTTCTCCGTGGCATAGCCCGTCCCCTCCACACGCCCACATCTCCCACCCAGAGTCCTCCTCGCCCGGAGACTCTGGCTCATTGGGCTCACGGTGTTTCCGCCATGAGTAGAGAAGGCGGGCGCGGCGCTGCAGCTCGGAGCCCGGCATGTGGACCCTTACATACGCCCGCAGCAGCTTCAAGCTGGTGAAGTCTGGAGGCCGGAAAAATTCCTCGGGGTAGTGATCCAGCCAGGTGCCCAGGATGGAGGAGATGGCCCTGGGGATACAAAAGTAGCCAGAACAATCACCATGGGGTGTTCCTCCCACTGATGTCTCAGGACAGGCCTGTGGGACCCGGCCTCTATGCCTCCTGCTCCTGGATGTCCAGAGGGTGGTTCTATACGTTGTCCACCTGTGAGTTGGCAGTCCCGCCTACGAGAGACCTGGTCACTGAAGAGGGACCGTCAAGATTCTGTTTGACGGGAACCCCTTCACCAATGATGTGGTCGTCTCTGTCCTTCTTGGGGAAGCCAGCCAGACTCCTCGCTGTGTCCCGCTGCCTACCTGCCACTGGAATTCAAGTCCGTGCGTGAGTGGAGGGGTGGTGTCGGGGTGAGTGAGTGCCTTCACTGCATACCCTAGCGCTCCATGAAAATCTGCGCAAATACGGGACAAGGGGACTCTGTGTCTTACCTGGGCTTGCTGGGACCCTCCTGATGCCTTCAACGTGACGACCTGTGCCTCTGTGCTGCCTCATGCACTCAGTGCACATGTGGGTGTCCTCCCGCTGACACCGTTCTCCCATCGTGTGGGTGATATGTGCTCTTTGAGCCCTCACTGTGTCTCCTGTACCCTTGCTAAGCACGCACTGTGGATGTTCCCCAAGGTGGTGAGCGTGATGCTCCCCAAAACCGTTATTCTGGGTCCCCTGATGGGGGTCTAGGCAAGGCTGTGAGTGGGAGGGGACGGGGTTGGACTCTCTAAGGGGCTGACGCGGTCCTCTGGCGCTCTCTGGGGCCTCCCTGTGCCCACAGCCCATCCTCTACCAGACAGGACAGGACCCCTTTCCTTGCTTCCAAGAGAAAGCCCTCAGAACTTTGCCCTCTCACAGGACTCTCAGACGTGTGGGATGCTGGGTCCTGCAGCCCCTCCCACGCACAGTCTCAGCACTGCCCTCTTGGAGAAGGAAGGCCCTCCAGCCTGAGCTCAGCCTACTCACAGTTTCTCCTGCTCCCGGGGTCCGCCATCGTCCTCAGCCTCCGAATGGAAGCCTCCGTATCTGGAGGAGGCCAGAAGGACATCATATGAGCTGTCGTGTGGATGCTACGTCTTGTCCTATCCAGAGTCACTGACTGCTGACTAGAATGGAGCTCTGGAGGGGAGGGTACTGTCCGCTCTGCGCATTGGATCCCAGTGAGCTCCTACAGAAGTGCCTGCACCTAGTGGGGCTTCCTGCGTGTTTGAAGAATGATAGGGCCCCAGTCAGCTCCATCACACATATTGGTGTGGGTCTGGGCGTCCTGCTCATCCTGGGCATCCTTGACTGGTTTGAGCCAGGACTCAGACACACAGATAGAGCCTCCAATCTCCTTTTCCAATGGGAAAACAGCCCAACTCAACACCTGGCGACAGTGAGGGATGAGGCAGAGAGTTGATCGTGGGCAAGAGGACAAAGATGACCCAGCAGAGACGCAGCCCTGCCAGCGGAGCCTTCCACAGGCCAGGGTGACTTTCCCTGCAGTGCCCCCACTGAGGACCTGGAGTGTTTCCACCCGGATCAGAGGCACAATGTGAGACGCCAGGACGTTTGGTGACTTTCCTGAGACTCAGAGCTTTCAGGGGCTGAATCACACACTGGGCTGTGAAGGGCAGGGTGCTCACCTCATAAACAGTATTTCCAGGACCTGCTGGGTGGTAGCAAAAGCTCTGTACGTGCTCAAGAATGTGAAGAGGTAGGAGGGGTCTCTACCCAGGAAAGCAGGTACCAGGTGCTCCACTCGCTGTACCAGTAGCATCCAACTTCCTTCGATGGTCCCTTCCTCACGGTTCTCATTGTCGGGCATGGGTGAGATGTTCATACCCTGAGGTAGAACACAGGAGGGACACAGAGTCAGACACAGCACCATGGACATCAGGAGGCTTGGGGTCCAGAATGCAGACCAAACCCCCAAGCCGTCAGTGACTTGTGGCAAGAATGAGACCTGGGTGCCCAGTGTCTGAAGAAGGATGTTGGCATGCACACGAGAATTTGAGGTGGGAAATGGCTGAACACGTTAGGATCTCCGATCAGACATCCCCACAGGCGAGGGAATTAAAAGCAGGAATGAACTATTGGGACCTCATGAAGATAAAAGCTTCTGCACAGCAGAGGAAACAACCAACAAAACTCAAAGCCACCAATGGATTAGGAAAAGGTATTTGCAAATGACATATCGGACAAAGGGCTAGTATCCAAAATGTATAAAGAGCTCACCAAACTCCACACCTGAAAAACAAACAATCCACTGAAGAAGTGGGCAGAAAACATGAATAGACACTTGTCTAAAGAAGACATCCTGATGGCCAACAGGCACATGAAAAGCCGCTCAACGTCGCTCCCCATCAGGGAAATACAAATCAAACCACACTCAGCTATCACGTCACGCCAGTCAGAGTGGCCAAAATGAACAAATCATGAGACCATAGATGCTGGAGAGGATGTGGAGCAACGGGAACCCTCTTGCACTGTTGGTGGGAATGCAAACTGCTGCAGCCGCTCTGGAAAACAGTGTGGAGGTTCCAAACAATTAAAAATAGACCTACCCTATGACCCAGCAGTAGCACTGCTAGGAATTTACCCAAGGGATACAGGAGTGCTGATGCAGAGGGGCACTTGTACCCCAATGTTTATAGCAGCACTCTCAACAATCGCCAAATTATGGAAAGAGCCTAAATGTCCATCAACTGATAAGTGGATAAAGAAATTGTGGCTTATGTACACAATGGAGTACTACGTGGCAATGAGAAAGAATGAAATATGGCCCTTTGTAGCAACGTGGATGGAACTGGAGAGTGTTATGCTAAGTGAAATAAGCCATACAAGGAAAGACAGATACCATATGTGTCCACTCTTTTGTGGATCCTGAAAAACTTAACAGGAACACATGGAGGAGGGGAAGAAAAAAAAAGAGCTTAGAGTGGGAGAGAGCCAAAGCATAAGAGACTCCTAAAAACTGAGAACAAACTGAGAGCTGATGGGGGGTGGGAGGGAGGGGAGCGTGGGTGATGGGTACTGAGGAGGGCACGTGTTGGGATGAGCACTGGGTGTTGTATGGAAACCAGTTTGGCAATAAATTTCAAATATTTTTTTTTAAAAAACCATCAAGGAAAAAGAATCTCAGGTCAGATTGTTAGATGAGTATGCACGGCACCTCCCTGCATGAACAGCAGCGTCCCTGTGATTTCTAACAGTACAGTCCATTCTGGGTATCCGAAGAGAGGGACAGTACCTGGCAGAGGTTGGATCAGGATAATAGGACATGTAGGATGTTCAGTGCAGCACTGTGACATGGCAAGAGAAGGGAATGCTGTCACAATCCCCCATTTGTGAAGGGTTGAATGGGTGAGGTGAGTGGTCACATTTCCAGAATGTTGTCTAGGTGGTAAGGCCCTTGCTCCTGACTGGAGGGGCCCCAGGGGCGTGTTACTTGGCGACCAAAGTGCAGAGCATTAGACATAATGCACTGAGCCCCATGGCCTTTGGGTAAAAATCTCCCTGCTCCCACGAACGTGTGTCAGACGTGGAGAAGGTGTGGAAGGATGGTCGGGCGAACCGGGACACCTGGGAACGTTCGTCGGGGAAACGTGTACAACAATGCCAATATATTCTAGACAGAATGGGACGTGAAATGGTCTCACGCCTCTTCTCTGATCTTCTTCCAATTAAGTGGAGAGTGACGTTGTGTCTGGCCGTTGCAGGGGCTGGGCCCTGAGGGCATGTTTGGGGAGCAGATGGGGTTCCAGGTTCATCTGGGACCAGGAGTCTCCGAGAGCTACCAGGGGAGCAGCAGTGTGTTTTCTGGGCCCTGGGTGTTGGGTTTCCCTGGTACCTGCACTCACCCTGAGCCAGCGCGGCTTCCTGCTGATGGCATGGGGCTTCCTCCTTTCCTTCAGGGAAGTAGAGCAGGGGCTCTCATTCAGCTTCTCCTCCATCTGTGGCATGTGGCTCTGTAAAGACAGTGCCCAGCAGGCAGGCAGCCAGGCAGGCAGGCAGGCAGGCAGGCAGGAGTCCTCAAAGCCGTGTCTGCTTGCTTTCACTTGTCCTCAGACCCATATGAATTCATTCCAGGTACGACACCACAGTGTGCACTCACCTCCCCCACGGAGGAGAGAAGCAAGGTGGCTTGAGGGCCTTGGATTCAACCTGTTACAGGTTAGAGGCACCTCAGAGATCCCTTTTCCCTCCTTCCCAGCATGACACGTGCATCCACTGCCATCGAACCTGCTCCGGTCCCGGGGAGGACCGGCCCCCATGTCCCCCTTTCCCCGAAACAGAACATGAGGGGATGGGGGTGCCCAGGGAAGGCTCCGAGCTGTGACCTGACCTGACCTGGCCTGCTCTGGGCTGCTCTGTGTTACCTTATGTGACGTCCTGGAAAACATCGTGAGGCATCGCCAGCATGGGTTAAGGAAACCTCTGCAACCTCTGAGTAATCCTGCGCACTGGGGTTTCTGGCATCCAGAGCCCCGGTACCTGGGAAAACAACAAGAGAACATCCTAAAGTCTCTGGGTCTGTAGGCAAGTGAGCCTGGTATGGGACCTTCCTAGAACATGGGTGCCAGGTTACAGGAGTTCCAAGCTTTCCTGGGGCCCATTGTGAGCAAAGTGATGTCACTGCCTAGGATCCACCTCCTGAGTCCCCCTGTGGGATAACACCTTTGCAAATAGTCCTCTCTTTGCTGACTGCTCACCCCCATTCTCCATGAAATGTCACATCGGTACACAGTTCCACCAATGCACCCCTCTCCACAGTCCCCTGGGAAGGTCTGGGGCAGCCAGGGTCCCAGCTGTGAGACCTATCTGGGTTGAGACAGAACTCTTCTTTCTTACCTCTTTCTGGTCCCAGATTCGCGACTGTGCTTCTCAGGGATGGTCCGTGTCTTTTCCGCCCAATGGAGATCATTCTAGCATGTCCTCAGGATGTCCTCAGGATGTCCTCAGGCATATGTGGGATGATACCTGTGAAATTGGAGCAGCGGTGTCACCTGTTGGAAGTTTATCCAACCACATTGACTTCAACTTCTCACCTCCTCTGATTCTGCTGCTCCTCTGATCCCAGCCCACAGTCCTTCCAGGTGTGCGTACGTGCGTGAGTGTGTGTGTGTATGTGTGTTTACCAGTGCTTGTTTTCTGGGGTCCCAGAAGGTCACATCCCCACCTAGGGAAGGATGGCCAAACATTTCCTAGGAGCTTAGGTTCTCTACTTTCTAAAGCAATCCCTACAGAAGGGATTGGAGTCGGGGCCTAGTAGGACAGAACTCTCATTTACGTAGACTTTGTCAGTAGTGTGCCACGAGCCATTCCCTGCCTTTCCACTGGGTACATACGATGGGGACAGGGTGGCACTCAGTGGGTTGCCCTGGCCTGGGGGTCCTCCTCAGGGAAGAACGTGCCGGGATGTCTTCTGTGACGCTCCTCTTCAGCCTCACCCCCACACCACCTCCGTGTCTTCACCCAGTGACAGTAACACATCCTTTTTCAGACCCCCTCCGAAATCCTGGGTCGAATCCAGGACCCCATTGTGAGGACATGAAGTTGGGGTCATGCCCAACTTGGCTTCTGACTTTACACCAGTCTGTGATTCTGGGCAAGGCACTGACCCTGGCAGGGTCTCCACTTACTCCTCCCCTCAGTGGCTCCCTGGGATGCCCACATCCTGTCAACACATCCTTGTGGGATTTCCTTCCTGGAGTGTGGTATGGACGTAGTGTTTGATTTCTGTTGCAAAGAAGATGGCACCGTGACCCCAGACCAAACAAGTTTAGGTGATAAAATGTGCATGGCACGGCCACGTGCTCACTGTCACTCTCTGTGTTGTCTCTCAGCTCCTGACAGTGGGGACCAACCCCCGTGTTGAGTCGTGACATGGACAGGTACACACAGCCTAGCCCTGAGAGACAACGACAGACAGGGAAGAACTAAGGCACTCGATGTGGACTGAATCCTGCCACCACCCTGAAGTGGGCTCAGGGGTTGAGTGAAGCAGGTTCTGTCTGAGTGATGACAGCAGCCCCAAGCTCCTGAGAGGCTCTGGCAGGAGCGCTCAGCTGAGCCCTGCTGAACTCCTGGTTCCCTGGGCCTGTGAGGTGGGAAGTTGATGGGGAAGCCAGTAAGGGTGGGGGAATATTGTCCCACGGCGCTAGAGCAGAGTAGGGACAACGTCCTCCTGCCCCAGGCCCTGGCCCTCCTCACCCTCCCTCTCTGCTGTCCTCCGCAGCTCTTTCCGGTCTCCCCGGTCTCCTTTCACACGTCCCCTCTGAAACAACGACCCCTGCCTCCGAGTGTCCGCCGCACTGTGCCTTCTGCCGGGCTACATACCCTCGACTTGTGCAGGGCTGACTCGTTCTTGCACTGCGGCAGGAAATATTAACGTTTCCTCAGCACAGCCTTGTCAGACCCTCCCCTGGGGGAGCTCAGGACCCAGTTGTCGCACCTTGAAGTTTTCTATGGAGTCCTTGCTCATGTCATTCCCATTTTTGTTTCGTGTTCTTTCCATCTTCCTGGCTAGACCTTGAACTCCTAGAGGGAAGACGTGGCTGCCTTACCAGCACTGGCACTATGTGAATGCTCAGATGCTCATTCCCGGGGGCTGACTGAGGACGTAAAGGGATCCCACCCACCAATTAGCAGCTCAGTCATCGTAGCCTAATTTACCTGGGTCATTTTCCAATACTTATTTTATCGTATATCTGTTGAGTCCACTCTAGTCGTAATTTGGGGCGTGAAATCACACTCCAAGATCAAGAGTCTCATGCCCCACTGACTGAAACAGCCAATTTTCATGGAACTAGACTGATCTCTAAGTTATCTTGCGGGTTAACATTTCGTACGTGTATGAGCTTATGCTGAATTACCAGAGAACGCGCCACATTTCTAAAAGCATGTCCCCATAGATTTCCTCACATGACAGAGCTGGGTGTGTGTTTAGATTGGAGACTAAAGTCCTTCATGTGGTCACTGAGGACCCCAGAGTTCCTCCATTTTGTCCCTTGTCCCTCCCGAGGATATCAGGTACTTGCACAACCAGCAGCACAAGGGGCGATAAAGGGGAAAGAGAACAAGGAAATGCACCTGGGAGCATGTTATCAGCCTGGTCTAGAGTGCCTAAAATATCCACCTTTTCACTGATTCCTTGTTTTAAAGGCACGGATTTTTAAGTAGTGATCTGTGAGAACCTATGTCGCACAAATCGTAGAAAATGCATCCCTACAAATGCACCACAAAACACACGAAGGTAATTCCTGAGCTGCAGGAAAATATTCTTCCTCCGGGACACATTGTATGAAGGAAGTAAGAAGAGTAAACATCTATGTGTGTGTTTGTGTGTGATGTCTACATATTAATGAATATGACCTTGTATCGCTATCTCTGAATATCTTTAAGAAGTGAAGGATCATTGACTTTTAAATACAAGAATTAGGAAAACAATAAGTAAAAAATCGTAATTAGTGAGTTTACAGACATATAGTAGTAAGATATATGAGAGTCTCGGGGCGCCAGGGTGGCTCCGTGGGTTGAGCGTCCGCCTTCGTCTCAGAACATGATCTCACGGTTCGTGGGTTCGAGCCCCGCATCGGGCTCTGTGCTGACAGGCTGTTTCCGTTTCTGTGTCTCCCTCTCTCTCTGCCCCTCCCCCACTCACGCTTTGTCTCCCTCTGTCTCAAAAATAAATAACCATTCAAAAACATTTAAAGAAATTCCATTAAGATCTAGGCCAGTAGAAAGTAAACGACTGGTGGTTGAGAAGTCAATGAAGTGCCTCTTAAGATGGATTGTTTTCAAGTACGAAAACTCATAAACCACATGACCGCAAGTATAGTGTAAATATTGAAACTGCAGCCCAGTTAGCCAGTTAAATGGGAAGAATTCCATATATCTGTGTTCACTTACACTTCGCCGACCAGAGCAGGGTCTGGTACACCTTGCACGTTCAGTCGATGCTTGCTGCACAATCGCATGGGTGATGGCCTCTCTCTCTCTCTCTCTCTCTCTCACCAAAAGAAAGAAACGTTGAAAAGCAATGGAAACCCAAGAAAAGAAAAATGGCACGGAGGAGTTGGGATCTGAGGCACACTGTGAAGAAAACACGGGGGTTGGGAGGTAGTGGAGGTGGACAGGCGGTTCCACAGAGTTGAAGGACGTGCCACAGTCAGCGGTGGCAGGGTGGA
>NW_028240153.1:0-59718 GCF_028749965.1 Puma concolor | reverse complement strand
GCTATACAAATGCAAATGACCTCTGCTAGCATTAGAAAGGTCACCAGTTTTCGGCCTCTTTATCAGTCTCATACCACAAGTGCACCAGGGTTCCATTGGCTCCACAGGGACCATTTGCCTGCATTCTCCGTGGGAGCAGCTTCCTATCCTACCAGAACCCTCGCGTGTGTCTCCCTGTCATGGCACGTACTGATACATACGAGAATGACGTTTCCCTTTCATTTTGAACTTTGTGCTGATGCCTCCCTCCTGGCTCCGCGTCTCCACCCAGAAGACCGTTTGGCTCAGTTTACATGGTGTGTGTGTGTGTGTGTGTGTGTGTGTGTGTGTGTGTGCATATACGTATATATACACATACACGAATACGTGTACGTATCTGTAGACACGTATGCGTATGTACACAGGTATCCCTATGGACACACAGGTAGCTAGATGTATATATAAATGTAGCTGTTTTTTCTTTTGAAAATACACACTGAAAACTCTGTGGGCCGCTTGGATGACTCAGCTGGGTAATGGTCCGACTTCGGGTCACGTCAGGCTCTCAGGGTTCCTGAGCTGAGTCACGCCTAGTGCTCCGTGCTGACAGCTCAGAGCCTGGAACCTGATTCCCTTCTGGGTTTCCTCTCTCTCTCCCTGCCCCTCCCTCGCTTGTGCTCTCTCTGTCTCTCTCGCTTTCTCTCAGAGGTGAACGTTAAAAAAGAAACCAAAGCATGTGGCTCTGGATCTCGCCTCACGTCACGATCTCACAGTTTGTGAGGCTGAGCCTCCACAAGGAGCCCCACCTCAAGATGGGCGCCAACGATGCGGAGCCCGCTGGCCCTCCTCTCTCTCTCCCTCCCTGTCTGCCCTATCCCTGCTCACAGGCACACGTGCATGCGTCCACTCTCTCTCTGCCTCTCAGAATGAATGAAAGAAACAGAGAACCTCAAATGAGAACACTAAAGGAACACCGTCGAGTTCATGACTACAGCGAATGAATGGCTGTGCCCGTGGCCAGCACCTGCCCTGGGGAACGTTCTATTTCCTATTTGTTCATGTGTCTTCACTCTGGAGACACAGGGAGCCAGAGAGCAAGCCGGCAAGCCGGTGACCGCCAGTGGGGGAGGGGCAGAGAAGCAGAGACAGACACACGCAGAATCTGAAAACAGGCTCCAGGGCCTGAGCTGTGGGCACAGAGCCCAGCGCAGGGCTGGAACTCAGGAACCGCGAGGGCGTGACCTGAGCCCAAGTCGGAAGCTCAACCCACTGAACCACCCAGGCGCCCGGGGAAGGTTCCATTCAGGAGTCCACTCTACCCATCCCCGCCCATTGGCGCAAGGTCAGAGCCCTTGCGACACATACCAGCAGGAAGGATGCTCTATAACTGTCCACAACCTGCCCTCTGTCTACCAAAGAGGCTACCCTGACGATACCTAGCAAACAGGGCGCTCCGATCAAAAGGCCCATGGATAAAGGTCATGCCTGCCTCCCCTCAGGGCCTGGTGACTCCCCAGGTTCCCCTTGCGGCGCACTCTGTCCCACTGGAAACGTCGTGGCTTTGGGTTCCAAGGTGCCCTGCAGCTGAGCACAGGCCACCGGGAACGACCTCACCGCAGCTACCTACCAGGAGACAGCTTCGCACCCTTCACCCTTCCTGCAGGCCCTGTGCTCAGGGTCTGGGACCAGCCAGGGCGCGGGTCACAAGCAGAGAACGTTAGCATTTGAGAACGCAGAAACGGCCTCGGTGTTCCCTACTCGGGGACCACGTTCACCACCTGGGCGCCTGCGACACTGGCAACTGGCACACAGGGCGACGGGGAGTGTGGACCGCATGAAATGAGGGCCCTCGGCCGCTTCTCCTGCAATTCAGAGGGGGAACTCGCAAAGGTCCCCTCAGTCACCAGCTCCCAAGAAGCCTCCCTGCGGAAGGGATGGTGCCATCAACAGCCTGTTCCTCCTTCCAGCCCTGCCTGGGTTTCAGGGGCACCACAGCACCGGCGGGGGGGGGGGGGGGGCGGGGGGGTGTCCTAGGAAGGTCCCGCTGACCCATGCCCCCCGCTGTGCCGCCACCCTCACTAAGAGCCCCGCATGTCACTCTCCAAAGTGTCTCAGGCTGGATGTGCAATGATAGGGTTCCCCGCAGAGAGCGTGACTCAGGCCCTAGAGCCTATTTTGCTGGATTCCCCGTTTGAGGGCACACGCACGTCTCCAAGCCCACCTCTGCTCGCAGGACAGGCACGCTAGGTGCAAATGCTTTCCCTGCCTCTCGACAGGCAGCAGTGGGAAAGCCAGCGGTGCAGCACGCTCATGTGGAGGCCGACTGCCTGCCTTCATGCCTCGAGTCCTCCCGCTTCACAGCACTGACCCCCGGCACACATTCTTTCACATCTTCCCTTGGAAATACGAACGGGGACGAGAGTCCTTGCCGAGGTACTCTGTGTCGTCTGCATAGATCTCTCAAGTGCTCAGAACAGTGCCTGGAACAGGCTAAGCCCTCTACCAAGGTGGGGTAAGACCAAGGAAAACAAACACGCATAGGCAGTCCCCTCCCTCGTGGCCAGCACCTAGGCAACTGCTGGGGATGGTGAGGCAGGGGAGGGATCCCTTCCTTCCCCCGACGGTGTCCGGCTCCCCCTCCCTCCTCAGGACTTCCCGCTGGCATCAACAAAACCTCCCTGCCTGATTCTGGGTGGAGCCGGCTAGGAACCCAGTGCCTCAGGGAGAGGCCCTCGCACATCTCCCTGGATACTTGCACGGGCTTCAGGTCAACAGACTCTGCCTCCTCACCTATATGGCAACAGGGACTGCACACCCGTGGAGCCGCTTCGGGACTTGCAAAGCATCAAAGGTGTTCGGACCACAACCAAGTTTCGAGGCCACGCACGGCGACCATGTTACCAAGGAAACCTCTCACATGGCGAGCTCATGGATCAATATCCATGCGATGACTTAGGCAGAATCATCACGGTAATCATGAAGGTAACGATACTCAAGGTCCCCATAATCTCCTTCATTCCGGAGAGACACAACTCACCCCTCGGGGACCAAACACACGCTCAGGAGCCTGAGCTGCTCCAAGTGGCCTACACCACACCATCTTCCTGAAAACATAAAGCACCAGTCAGCTCCATATGGAAGTGTGGGAAAGCCTCTGCTCTTAGGCCTTTGCTTTCAGTGAGGTCACAGTGCTGCCTTCAGGATGTTTTCAGCCTTTGAGACAGGATTGGAACTCTCTCGTGCAATGAGATATTCCCATGCAACAAAACGCATTCCTTGCCAAGAACTGGGTCCCTGACGCGGTCCGGACTCCACACGGGCCACAGCACCACACTCACGCACACACACTCCCCCCAACAACCGGGGAGAGGTACAACCCATGCAATGAAAGACCGTTTGCTCAAGACCTCATTTCCCAAGGAGGCTGAGAGAGGAGCACTGCCTGCTCCAGTACACACGCACTGGTTTCTAGGGACCCGGTGGGCTCCCAGTCACTTCTCCCTCGTGCTGCCTGGTGAGTCCCTGAGGAGACGCGATTGCCAAGGACTGAAACTCTTGAAACACGGAACGAATGCAAGACAGGAGGCGCTCCACGGAAACGGGAAGCACCACGCCCCACGGAGAGGAAGAACAAAACCCACCAGTCTGCCTTGGACAAGGAGCTTTTCCATCCACCTTCGTCGCCAGAGTGCGAAGAAGACGTTCCCACCCAACGTGTCCCAAAGAGATGACTTTGGACTCCATCCACAACACCCAGTTCTCTTCAGCACACATCTCCCATCAGGAAAGAGTCTGGACCACCCTCGAAAACACACAAGCGCCACTGATTCCTGGCTCCCGGGCTCCCACTTCATTGATGGAATGCACATTGCCTTCAGAGATGAAGAGCTCAACAGGGAGTTGCACTTGCCCTCATCCAGACTCCTACCCCCTAGTCCCATTGACTCCCACGAGAGAGGACCCCCTTTCGCCACAAGCGGGGTGAGAACTCCCCCTCCCCATCAGAGGGTGCAACTCTGCCACCAGGGGCGGGGCGGGGCGCGGCGCGGCGGGCTGGGCAGGGCAGGAGAGCAGGTGCGGAGGGGGGAGGCAGGAGGCCTGTGTTCACCTGCTGCTTCCACTCTCAATCCCTTCAACACCGTCCCCTGCTGGCCTCCAGCAACTCAGGCCCACCACCCTGACTCTCCCTGGAATGTTTCTCTCGAGTCTCAGGTCCCTTGTACTTCATTTTCACAGGCAGGAATGATTCCTCCTGCTCATGGCTGCCACTTCCCTGGCCCTGCCTTGACACTTTCCCACAGCCGCCGGTCCACGCTTTCCTTCCTTCCTTCCTCCCTTCGTTCCTCCCTTTGTTCCTTCCCACCTCCACCCGCCAAACACCAACCCAGTCAGACCTCCATGGGCACTCAGGGCACCCCCCCTCTCGACCTGAGCCACTCACCACCGCCTGAGCCTAACCCCCTACTCGATCTGGGGCCCTCCTCTTCCAGGGAACCAGGGTCCAACCCAGAAAGCCCACTCCTGAGGCGTCCAGACCGCAGCCGCAAAGGAGCCCAAGAAGAAGCCCGGAGCCCCAGGGCGGGGGGAGGGTTCTCATGGGAGGGGAAGACAGAGAGGGGCAGAGGGGAAGGCCACGTGCGACCTCGTCGCTAGGGACCTTACCTTGGCAGCACCGCGACTGAGGCAGGTCCTGGAGGGAGGCTGTGTGTCTCAGCTGCTCCACCATTAGGCTTCTCCCAGATGGACTTTCAAGGGCGCCGGGGGGGCATCGCATCGCGCTCTGCCCCAGCCAGTGCTGGCACTCCACCAGCGCGGCCAAAGACCGAGGCGCCCGGGAAGCGCGTCCCGCGCCCTGGCCTCTGGCTCCAGGAGCAGCAGGAGCAGCAGGGCCGCCACCCTCCGAGGCTGGAGGCTCATGGCTCCCAGTCTTCTCCACGCGGGGCCCCGCCTGCGCCCCCGCCAGCGCTCCCGCGAGCGCTACCGCTACCCCTACCGCCAAAGCCATGGCTGCCGGGTCGCAGGCGCCAGGCAGCAGCATGTCCCAGGTCGGGGGCTGAGGTGGGCGTCCGTCCCTGGCTGGCCCAGACACTTGGGGGCTTGGGGCGGCAGGCGGGCTGGGAGCCAACTCACGGCACGGCTGCAGCCTCAGCTGTGTCCCTCACCGGGCTCCGGCCCTGGCCCACGCGCATGCGCGCGCTCGAGCGCGCGCTCCCGCACACCTGCTTGGGCCCAATATCCAAGCCGCCCCATCCCCCACCCCACCCCCACCCCCACCCCCCCACAGGGGGCACAGCTCCTGGGCACCAGGGTCTGCACCACCGCACCTCCCTGTGCCCACCAGATGCTCTGACCGACTGCCCGCCAGCCTGACAGCCGCGAGCCAGGCAGAGGGCTCCAGACACCAGGCCAGTGGGACAGGGACCGGCAGGTGTCTCCTCCCAAGGTGGACACCTCCCTGTCACCCCTCAAGAGACCCAGGAACCTTTTGCATTGCTGGTTTCCCAGGGACGTGGCTGCACGTGAACCCAGTGATCCCTCTTGCATCCTAGGCCTCTGTGTTTCTTCTTCACTCTGCCTCCCATTCCCGCCAACCGTGGCCATCTACAGCCGTGCACCCTCCTCGCTCGTCACCCGTGACCGCAAGGGCAGCCCTAAGGGACAGGGAGACACGCTGGGCACACGAGACTCCTTCCACCTCCCTTCTCCTTGAAAGGCCGGTGCTTTTCAGCTCTGCATGCCCTTCCCATGGCCCTACCTGGACCGCACCACCAGCGGTCCCACCCTCAAGTCCACCCTGCCACCGCTGACTGTGGCACGTCCTTCAACTCTGTGGAACCGCCTGTCCACCTCCACTACCTCCCAACCCCCGTGTTTTCTTCACAGTGTGCCTCAGATCCCAACTCCTCCGTGCCATTTTTCTTTTCTTGGGTTTCCATTGCTTCTCAACGTTTCTTTCTTTTGGTGAGAGAGAGAGAGAGAGAGAGAGAGAGGCCATCACCCATGCGATTGTGCAGCAAGCATCGACTGAACGTGCAAGGCGTACCAGACCCTGCTCTGGAGGGCCAGTGTGCAGAGGTGGGCAAGGAAACGTATGCCTGAGGATTCAAGGGGAGCCACAGGACTACCGTCCAGGGTGAGGAGGAGTAGAGAGACCAAGCAGTGAAGGCTTTCTACGAAACGAGCATCGAGGGCACGAACCTACGCAGCCCTGGAAGGAGAGCAGGGGGTCACGGCCAGATGGATCATCGAAGGCCAGTCCCAATGGGCAGCCTTCATCACGTGTCCTCACCTGAGGACTTGCAAAGAGGCACGCCCAGACTGGACCTGGTAGAAACAGGACTTACAGCAAAAGCACAAGACTGCTCTGTGGACTTCATGGTCATGGGAAGGACACCATCCCACAAGCCCCACCAAGGGACTCTGGACTCTGGGGACTTGGCCTTACTGTGTACCATCAGGACCTGTCAGGACTCTTTCAAGTGCACAAGGGAAGAGCAAACTAAGCCACAAACCTAGGAGAACAGAGATGCAAAACCTTTCTCCCCCCAGGGGCAACGTCAATGATCGCATGCTATACAAATGCAAATGACCTCTGCTAGCATTAGAAAGGTCACCAGTTTTCCGCCTCTTTATCAGTCTCATACCACAAGTGCACCAGGGTTCCATTGGCTCCACAGGGACCATTTGCCTGCATTCTCCGTGGGAGCAGCTTCCTATCCTACCAGAACCCTCACGTGTGTCTCCCTGTCATGGCACGTACTGATACATACGAGAATGACGTTTCCCTTTCGTTTTGAACTTTGTGCTGATGCCTCCCTCCTGGCTCCGCGTCTCCACCCAGAAGACCGTTTGGCTCAGTTTACATGGTGTGTGTGTGTGTGTGTGTGTCTGTGTGTGTGTGTGTGCGCGCGCGAGTGTGTGTGCATATACGTATATATACACATTCACGAATACGTGTACGTATATGTTGACACGTATGCGTATGTACACAGGTATCCCTATGGACACACAGGTAGCTAGATGTATATATAAATGTAGCTGTTTTTTCTTTTGAAAATACACACTGAAAACTCTGTGGGCCGCTTGGATGACTCAGCTGGGTAATGGTCCGACTTCGGGTCACGTCAGGCTCTCAGGGTTCCTGAGCTGAGTCACGCCTAGTGCTCCGTGCTGACAGCTCAGAGCCTGGAACCTGATTCCCTTCTGGGTTTCCTCTCTCTCTCCCTGCCCCTCCCTCGCTTGTGCTCTCTCTGTCTCTCTCGCTTTCTCTCAGAGGTGAACGTTAAAAAAGAAACCATAGCATGTGGCTCTGGATCTCGCCTCACGTCACGATCTCACAGTTTGTGAGGCTGAGCCTCCACAAGGAGCCCCACCTCAAGATGGGCGCCAACGATGCGGAGCCCGCTGGCCCTCCTCTCTCTCTCCCTCCCTGTCTGCCCTATCCCTGCTCACAGGCACACGTGCATGCGTCCACTCTCTCTCTGTCTCTCAGAATGAATGAAAGAAACAAAGAACCTCAAATGAGAACACTAAAGGAACACCGTCGAGTTCATGACTACAGCGAATGAATGGCTGTGCCCGTGGCCAGCACCTGCCCTGGGGAACGTTCTATTTCCTATTTGTTCATGTGTCTTCACTCTGGAGACACAGGGAGCCAGAGAGCAAGCCGGCAAGCCGGTGACCGCCAGTGGGGGAGGGGCAGAGAAGCAGAGACAGACACACGCAGAATCTGAAAACAGGCTCCAGGGCCTGAGCTGTGGGCACAGAGCCCAGCCCAGGGCTGGAACTCAGGAACCGCGAGGGCGTGACATGAGCCCAAGTCGGAAGCTCAACCCACTGAACCACCCAGGTGCCCGGGGAAGGTTCCATTCAGGAGTCCACTCTACCCATCCCCGCCCATTTCCGCAAGGTCAGAGCCCTTACGACACATACCAGCAGGAAGGATGCTCTACAACTGTCCACAACCTGCCCTCTGTCTACCAAAGAGGCTGCCCTGACGATACCTAGCAAACAGGGCGCTCCGATCAAAAGGCCCATGGATAAAGGTCATGCCTGCCTACCCTCAGGGCCTGGTGACTCCCCAGGTTCCCCTTGCGGCGCACTCTGTACCACTGGAAACGTCGTGGCTTTGGGTTCCAAGGTGCCCTGCAGGTGAGCACAGGCCAACGGGAACGACCTCACCGCAGCTACCTACCAGGAGACAGCTTCGCACCCTTCACCCTTCCTGCAGGCCCTGTGCTCAGGGTCTGGGACCAGCCAGGGCGCGGGTCACAAGCAGAGAACGTTAGCATTTGAGGACGCAGAAACGGCCTCGGTGTTCCCTACTCGGGGACCACGTTCACCACCTGGGCGCCTGCGACACTGGCAACTGGCACACAGGGCGACGGGGAGTGTGGACCGCATGAAATGAGGGCCCTCGGCCGCTTCTCCTGCAATTCAGAGGGGGAACTCGCAAAGGTCCCCTCAGTCACCAGCTCCCAAGAAGCCCCCCTGCGGAAGGGATGGTGCCATCAACAGCCTGTTCCTCCTTCCAGCCCTGCCTGGGTTTCAGGGGCACCACAGCACCGGCGGGGGGGGGGGCGGGGGGGTGTCCTAGGAAGGTCCCGCTGACCCATGCCCCCCGCTGTGCCGCCACCCTCACTAAGAGCCCCGCATGTCACTCTCCAAAGTGTCTCAGGCTGGATGTGCAATGATAGGGTTCCCCGCAGAGAGCGTGACTCAGGCCCTAGAGCCTATTTTGCTGGATTCCCCGTTTGAGGGCACACGCACGTCTCCAAGCCCACCTCTGCTCGCAGGACAGGCACGCTAGGTGCAAATGCTTTCCCTGCCTCTCGACAGGCAGCATTGGGAAAGCCAGCGGTGCAGCACGCTCATGTGGAGGCCGACTGCCTGCCTTCATGCCTCGAGTCCTCCCGCTTCACAGCAGTGAACCCCGGCACACATTCTTTCACATCTTCCCTTGGAAATACGAACGGGGACGAGAGTCCTTGCCGAGGTACTCTGTGTCGTCTGCATAGATCTCTCAAGTGCTCAGAACAGTGCCTGGAACAGGCTAAGCCCTCTACCAAGGTGGGGTAAGACCAAGGAAAACAAACACGCATAGGCAGTCCCCTCCCTCGTGGCCAGCACCTAGGCAACTGCTGGGGATGGTGAGGCAGGGGAGGGATCCCTTCCTTCCCCCGACGGTGTCCGGCTCCCCCTCCCTCCTCAGGACTTCCCGTTGGCATCAACAAAACCTCCCTGCCTGATTCTGGGTGGAGCCGGCTAGGAACCCAGTGCCTCAGGGAGAGGCCCTCGCACATCTCCCTGGATACTTGCACGGGCTTCAGGTCAACAGACTCTGCCTCCTCACCTATATGGCAACAGGGACTGCACACCCGTGGAGCCGCTTCGGGACTTGCAAAGCATCAAAGGTGTTCGGACCACAACCAAGTTTCGAGGCCACGCACGGCGACTATTTTACCAAGGAAACCTCTCACATGGCGAGCTCATGGATCAATATCCATGCGATGACTTAGGCAGAATCATCACGGTAATCATGAAGGTAACGATACTCAAGGTCCCTATATTCTCCTTCATTCCGGAGAGACACAACTCACCCCTCGGGGACCAAACACACGCTTAGGAGCCTGAGCTGCTCCAAGTGGCCTACACCACACCATCTTCCTGAAAACATAAAGCACCAGTCAGCTCCATATGGAAGTGTGGGAAAGCCTCTGCTCTTAGGCCTTTGCTTTCAGTGAGGTCACAGTGCTGCCTTCAGGATGTTTTCAGCCTTTGAGACAGGATTGGAACTCTCTCGTGCAATGAGATATTCCCATGCAACAAAACGCATTCCTTGCCAAGAACTGGGTCCCTGACGCGGTCCGGACTCCACACGGGCCACAGCACCACACTCACGCACACACACTCCCCCCAACAACCGGGGAGAGGTACAACCCATGCAATGAAAGACCGTTTGCTCAAGACCTCATTTCCCAAGGAGGCTGAGAGAGGAGCACTGCCTGCTCCAGTACACACGCACTGGTTTCTAGGGACCCGGTGGGCTCCCAGTCACTTCTCCCTCGTGCTGCCTGGTGAGTCCCTGAGGAGACGCGATTGCCAAGGACTGAAACTCTTGAAACACGGAACGAATGCAAGACAGGAGGCGCTCCACGGAAACGGGAAGCACCACGCCCCACGGAGAGGAAGAACAAAACCCACCAGTCTGCCTTGGACAAGGAGCTTTTCCATCCACCTTCGTCGCCAGAGTGCGAAGAAGACGTTCCCACCCAACGTGTCCCAAAGAGATGACTTTGGACTCCATCCACAACACCCAGTTCTCTTCAGCACACATCTCCCATCAGGAAAGAGTCTGGACCACCCTCGAAAACACACAAGCGCCACTGATTCCTGGCTCCCGGGCTCCCACTTCATTGATGGAATGCACATTGCCTTCAGAGATGAAGAGCTCAACAGGGAGTTGCACTTGCCCTCATCCAGACTCCTACCCCCTAGTCCCATTGACTCCCACGAGAGAGGACCCCCTTTCGCCACAAGCGGGGTGAGATCTCCCCCTCCCCATCAGAGGGTGCAACTCTGCCACCAGGGGCGGGGCGGGGCGCGGCGCGGCGGGCTGGGCAGGGCAGGAGAGCAGGTGCGGAGGGGGGAGGCAGGAGGCCTGTGTTCACCTGCTGCTTCCACTCTCAATCCCTTCAACACCGTCCCCTGCTGGCCTCCAGCAACTCAGGCCCACCACCCTGACTCTCCCTGGAATGTTTCTCTGGAGTCTCAGGTCCCTTGTACTTCATTTTCACAGGCAGGAATGATTCCTCCTGCTCATGGCTGCCACTTCCCTGGCCCTGCCTTGACACTTGCCCACAGCCGCCGGTCCACGCTTTCCTTCCTTCCTTCCTCCCTTCGTTCGTCCATTCGTTCCTTCCCACCTCCACCCGCCAAACACCAACCCAGTGAGACCTCCATGGGCACTCAGGGCACCCCCCCTCTCGACCTGAGCCACTCACCACCGCCTGAGCCTAACCCCCTACTCGATCTGGGGCCCTCCTCTTCCAGGGAACCAGGGTCCAACCCAGAAAGCCCACTCCTGAGGCGTCCAGACCGCAGCCGCAAAGGAGACCAAGAAGAAGCCCGGAGCCCCAGGGCGGGGGGAGGGTTCTCATGGGAGGGGAAGACAGAGAGGGGCAGAGGGGAAGGCCACGTGCGACCTCGTCGCTAGGGACCTTACCTTGGCAGCACCGCGACTGAGGCAGGTCCTGGAGGGAGGCTGTGTGTCTCAGCTGCTCCACCTTTAGGCTTCTCCCAGATGGACTTTCAAGGGCGCCGGGGGAGGGGGGGCATCGCATCGCGCTCTGCCCCAGCCAGTGCTGGCACTCCACCAGCGCGGCCAAAGACCGAGGCGCCCGGGAAGCGCGTCCCGCGCCCTGGCCTCTGGCTCCAGGAGCAGCAGGAGCAGCAGGGCCGCCACCCTCCGAGGCTGGAGGCTCATGGCTCCCAGTCTTCTCCACGCGGGGCCCCGCCTGCGCTCCCGCCAGCGCTCCCGCGAGCGCTACCGCTACCCCTACCGCCAAAGCCATGGCTGCCGGGTCGCAGGCGCCAGACAGCAGCATGTCCCAGGTCGGGGGCTGAGGTGGGCGTCCGTCCCTGGCTGGCCCAGACACTTGGGGGCTTGGGGCGGCAGGCGGGCTGGGAGCCAACTCACGGCACGGCTGCAGCCTCAGCTGTGTCCCTCACCGGGCTCCGGCCCTGGCCCACGCGCATGCGCGCGCTCGAGCGCGCGCTCCCGCACACCTGCTTGGGCCCAGGATCCAAGCCGCTCCATCCCCCACCCCACTCCCACCGCCACCCCCCCACAGGGGGCACAGCTCCTGGGCACCAGGGTCTGCACCACCGCACCTCCCTGTGCCCACCAGATGCTCTGACCGACTGCCCGCCAGCCTGACAGCCGCGAGCCAGGCAGAGGGCTCCAGAGACCACGCCAGTGGGACAGGGACCGGCAGGTGTCTCCTCCCAAGGTGGACACCTCCCTGTCACCCCTCAAGAGACCCAGGAACCTTTTGCATTGCTGGTTTCCCAGGGACGTGGCTGCACGTGAACCCAGTGATCCCTCTTGCATCCTAGGCCTCTGTGTTTCTTCTTCACTCCGCCTCCCATTCCCGCCAACCGTGGCCATCTACAGCCGTGCACCCTCCTCGCTCGTCACCCGTGACCGCAAGGGCAGCCCTAAGGGACAGGGAGACACGCTGGGCACACGAGACTCCTTCCACCTCCCTTCTCCTTGAAAGGCTGTTGCTTTTCAGCTCTGCATGCCCTTCCCATGGCCCTACCTGGACCGCACCACCAGCGGTCCCACCCTCAAGTCCACCCTGCCACCGCTGACTGTGGCACGTCCTTCAACTCTGTGGAACCGCCTGTCCACCTCCACTACCTCCCAACCCCCGTGTTTTCTTCACAGTGTGCCTCAGATCCCAACTCCTCCGTGCCATTTTTCTTTTCTTGGGTTTCCATTGCTTCTCAACGTTTCTTTCTTTTGGTGAGAGAGAGAGGGAGAGAGAGAGCGAGAGAGGCCATCACCCATGCGATTGTGCAGCAAGCATCGACTGAACGTGCAAGGCGTACCAGACCCTGCTCTGGAGGGCCAGTGTGCAGAGGTGGGCAAGGAAACGTATGCCTGAGGATTCAAGGGGAGCCACAGGACTACCGTCCAGGGTGAGGAGGAGTAGAGAGACCAAGCAGTGAAGGCTTTCTACGAAACGAGCATCGAGGGCACGAACCTACGCAGCCCTGGAAGGAGAGCAGGGGGTCACGGCCAGATGGATCATCGAAGGCCAGTCCCAATGGGCAGCCTTCATCACGTGTCCTCACCTGAGGACTTGCAAAGAGGCACGCCCAGACTGGACCTGGTAGAAACAGGACTTACAGCAAAAGCACAAGACTGCTCTGTGGACTTCATGGTCATGGGAAGGACACCATCCCACAAGCCCCACCAAGGGACTCTGGACTCTGGGGACTTGGCCTTACTGTGTACCATCAGGACCTGTCAGGACTCTTTCAAGTGCACAAGGGAAGAGCAAACTAAGCCACAAACCTAGGAGAACAGAGATGCAAAACCTTTCTCCCCCCAGGGGCAACGTCAATGATCGCATGCTATACAAATGCAAATGACCTCTGCTAGCATTAGAAAGGTCACCAGTTTTCGGCCTCTTTATCAGTCTCATACCACAAGTGCACCAGGGTTCCATTGGCTCCACAGGGACCATTTGCCTGCATTCTCCGTGGGAGCAGCTTCCTATCCTACCAGAACCCTCACGTGTGTCTCCCTGTCATGGCACGTACTGATACATACGAGAATGACGTTTCCCTTTCGTTTTGAACTTTGTGCTGATGCCTCCCTCCTGGCTCCGCGTCTCCACCCAGAAGACCGTTTGGCTCAGTTTACATAGTGTGTGTGTGTGTGTGTGTGTGCATATACGTATATATACACATACACGAATACGTGTACGTATATGTAGGCACGTATGCGTATGTACACAGGTATCCCTATGGACACACAGGTAGCTAGATGTATATATAAATGTAGCTGTTTTTTCTTTTGAAAATACACACTGAAAACTCTGTGGGCCGCTTGGATGACTCAGCTGGGTAATGGTCCGACTTCGGGTCACGTCAGGCTCTCAGGGTTCCTGAGCTGAGTCACGCCTAGTGCTCCGTGCTGACAGCTCAGAGCCTGGAACCTGATTCCCTTCTGGGTTTCCTCTCTCTCTCCCTGCCCCTCCCTCGCTTGTGCTCTCTCTGTCTCTCTCGCTTTCTCTCAGAGGTGAACGTTAAAAAAGAAACCAAAGCATGTGGCTCTGGATCTCGCCTCACGTCACGATCTCACAGTTTGTGAGGCTGAGCCTCCACAAGGAGCCCCACCTCAAGATGGGCGCCAACGATGCGGAGCCCGCTGGCCCTCCTCTCTCTCTCCCTCCCTGTCTGCCCTATCCCTGCTCACAGGCACACGTGCATGCGTCCACTCTCTCTCTGTCTCTCAGAATGAATGAAAGAAACAAAGAACCTCAAATGAGAACACTAAAGGAACACCGTCGAGTTCATGACTACAGCGAATGAATGGCTGTGCCCGTGGCCAGCACCTGCCCTGGGGAACGTTCTATTTCCTATTTGTTCATGTGTCTTCACTCTGGAGACACAGGGAGCCAGAGAGCAAGCCGGCAAGCCGGTAAGCCGGTGACCGCCAGTGGGGGAGGGGCAGAGAAGCAGAGACAGACACACGCAGAATCTGAAAACAGGCT
The DNA here is from genome assembly GCF_028749965.1 of Puma concolor. NCBI lineage: Eukaryota > Metazoa > Chordata > Mammalia > Carnivora > Felidae > Puma > Puma concolor. The sequence continues at coordinate 45,451 of NW_028240153.1, read as the reverse complement.
CCAGGGCCTGAGCTGTGGGCACAGAGCCCAGCGCAGGGCTGGAACTCAGGAACCGCGAGGGCGTGACCTGAGCCCAAGTCGGAAGCTCAACCCACTGAACCACCCAGGCGCCCGGGGAAGGTTCCATTCAGGAGTCCACTCTACCCATCCCCGCCCATTTCCGCAAGGTCAGAGCCCTTACGACACATACCACCAGGAAGGATGCTCTACAACTGTCCACAACCTGCCCTCTGTCTACCAAAGAGGCTGCCCTGACGATACCTACCAAACAGGGCGCTCCGATCAAAAGGCCCATGGATAAAGGTCATGCCTGCCTACCCTCAGGGCCTGGTGACTCCCCAGGTTCCCCTTGCGGCGCACTCTGTACCACTGGAAACGTCGTGGCTTTGGGTTCCAAGGTGCCCTGCAGGTGAGCACAGGCCAACGGGAACGACCTCACCGCAGCTACCTACCAGGAGACAGCTTCGCACCCTTCACCCTTCCTGCAGGCCCTGTGCTCAGGGTCTGGGACCAGCCAGGGCGCGGGTCACAAGCAGAGAACGTTAGCATTTGAGGACGCAGAAACGGCCTCGGTGTTCCCTACTCGGGGACCACGTTCACCACCTGGGCGCCTGCGACACTGGCAACTGGCACACAGGGCGACGGGGAGTGTGGACCGCATGAAATGAGGGCCCTCGGCCGCTTCTCCTGCAATTCAGAGGGGGAACTCGCAAAGGTCCCCTCAGTCACCAGCTCCCAAGAAGCCTCCCTGCGGAAGGGATGGTGCCATCAACAGCCTGTTCCTCCTTCCAGCCCTGCCTGGGTTTCAGGGGCACCACAGCACCGGCGGGGGGGGGGGCGGGGGGGTGTCCTAGGAAGGTCCCGCTGACCCATGCCCCCCGCTGTGCCGCCACCCTCACTAAGAGCCCCGTATGTCACTCTCCAAAGTGTCTCAGGCTGGATGTGCAATGATAGGGTTCCCCGCAGAGAGCGTGACTCAGGCCCTAGAGCCTATTTTGCTGGATTCCCCGTTTGAGGGCACACGCACGTCTCCAAGCCCACCTCTGCTCGCAGGACAGGCACGCTAGGTGCAAATGCTTTCCCTGCCTCTCGACAGGCAGCAGTGGGAAAGCCAGCGGTGCAGCACGCTCATGTGGAGGCCGACTGCCTGCCTTCATGCCTCGAGTCCTCCCGCTTCACAGCAGTGAACCCCGGCACACATTCTTTCACATCTTCCCTTGGAAATACGAACGGGGACGAGAGTCCTTGCCGAGGTACTCTGTGTCGTCTGCATAGATCTCTCAAGTGCTCAGAACAGTGCCTGGAACAGGCTAAGCCCTCTACCAAGGTGGGGTAAGACCAAGGAAAACAAACACGCATAGGCAGTCCCCTCCCTCGTGGCCAGCACCTAGGCAACTGCTGGGGATGGTGAGGCAGGGGAGGGATCCCTTCCTTCCCCCGACGGTGTCCGGCTCCCCCTCCCTCCTCAGGACTTCCCGCTGGCATCAACAAAACCTCCCTGCCTGATTCTGGGTGGAGCCGGCTAGGAACCCAGTGCCTCAGGGAGAGGCCCTCGCACATCTCCCTGGATACTTGCACGGGCTTCAGGTCAACAGACTCTGCCTCCTCACCTATATGGCAACAGGGACTGCACACCCGTGGAGCCGCTTCGGGACTTGCAAAGCATCAAAGGTGTTCGGACCACAACCAAGTTTCGAGGCCACGCACGGCGACTATGTTACCAAGGAAACCTCTCACATGGCGAGCTCATGGATCAATATCCATGCGATGACTTAGGCAGAATCATCACGGTAATCATGAAGGTAACGATACTCAAGGTCCCCATAATCTCCTTCATTCCGGAGAGACACAACTCACCCCTCGGGGACCAAACACACGCTCAGGAGCCTGAGCTGCTCCAAGTGGCCTACACCACACCATCTTCCTGAAAACATAAAGCACCAGTCAGCTCCATATGGAAGTGTGGGAAAGCCTCTGCTCTTAGGCCTTTGCTTTCAGTGAGGTCACAGTGCTGCCTTCAGGATGTTTTCAGCCTTTGAGACAGGATTGGAACTCTCTCGTGCAATGAGATATTCCCATGCAACAAAACGCATTCCTTGCCAAGAACTGGGTCCCTGACGCGGTCCGGACTCCACACGGGCCACAGCACCACACTCACGCACACACACTCCCCCCAACAACCGGGGAGAGGTACAACCCTATGCAATGAAAGACCGTTTGCTCAAGACCTCATTTCCCAAGGAGGCTGAGAGAGGAGCACTGCCTGCTCCAGTACACACGCACTGGTTTCTAGGGACCCGGTGGGCTCCCAGTCACTTCTCCCTCGTGCTGCCTGGTGAGTCCCTGAGGAGACGCGATTGCCAAGGACTGAAACTCTTGAAACACGGAACGAATGCAAGACAGGAGGCGCTCCACGGAAACGGGAAGCACCACGCCCCACGGAGAGGAAGAACAAAACCCACCAGTCTGCCTTGGACAAGGAGCTTTTCCATCCACCTTCGTCGCCAGAGTGCGAAGAAGACGTTCCCACCCAACGTGTCCCAAAGAGATGACTTTGGACTCCATCCACAACACCCAGTTCTCTTCAGCACACATCTCCCATCAGGAAAGAGTCTGGACCACCCTCGAAAACACACAAGCGCCACTGATTCCTGGCTCCCGGGCTCCCACTTCATTGATGGAATGCACATTGCCTTCAGAGATGAAGAGCTCAACAGGGAGTTGCACTTGCCCTCATCCAGACTCCTACCCCCTAGTCCCATTGACTCCCACGAGAGAGGACCCCCTTTCGCCACAAGCGGGGTGAGATCTCCCCCTCCCCATCAGAGGGTGCAACTCTGCCACCAGGGGCGGGGCGGGGCGCGGCGCGGCGGGCTGGGCAGGGCAGGAGAGCAGGTGCGGAGGGGGGAGGCAGGAGGCCTGTGTTCACCTGCTGCTTCCACTCTCAATCCCTTCAACACCGTCCCCTGCTGGCCTCCAGCAACTCAGGCCCACCACCCTGACTCTCCCTGGAATGTTTCTCTGGAGTCTCAGGTCCCTTGTACTTCATTTTCACAGGCAGGAATGATTCCTCCTGCTCATGGCTGCCACTTCCCTGGCCCTGCCTTGACACTTGCCCACAGCCGCCGGTCCACGCTTTCCTTCCTTCCTTCCTCCCTTCGTTCGTCCCTTCGTTCCTTCCCACCTCCACCCGCCAAACACCAACCCAGTCAGACCTCCATGGGCACTCAGGGCACCCCCCCTCTCGACCTGAGCCACTCACCACCGCCTGAGCCTAACCCCCTACTCGATCTGGGGCCCTCCTCTTCCAGGGAACCAGGGTCCAACCCAGAAAGCCCACTCCTGAGGCGTCCAGACCGCAGCCGCAAAGGAGCCCAAGAAGAAGCCCGGAGCCCCAGGGCGGGGGGAGGGTTCTCATGGGAGGGGAAGACAGAGAGGGGCAGAGGGGAAGGCCACGTGCGACCTCGTCGCTAGGGACCTTACCTTGGCAGCACCGCGACTGAGGCAGGTCCTGGAGGGAGGCTGTGTGTCTCAGCTGCTCCACCTTTAGGCTTCTCCCAGATGGACTTTCAAGGGCGCCGGGGGGGCATCGCATCGCGCTCTGCCCCAGCCAGTGCTGGCACTCCACCAGCGCGGCCAAAGCCCGAGGCGCCCGGGAAGCGCGTCCCGCGCCCTGGCCTCTGGCTCCAGGAGCAGCAGGAGCAGCAGGGCCGCCACCCTCCGAGGCTGGAGGCTCATGGCTCCCAGTCTTCTCCACGCGGGGCCCCGCCTGCGCTCCCGCCAGCGCTCCCGCGAGCGCTACCGCTACCCCTACCGCCAAAGCCATGGCTGCCGGGTCGCAGGCGCCAGGCAGCAGCATGTCCCAGGTCGGGGGCTGAGGTGGGCGTCCGTCCCTGGCTGGCCCAGACACTTGGGGGCTTGGGGCGGCAGGCGGGCTGGGAGCCAACTCACGGCACGGCTGCAGCCTCAGCTGTGTCCCTCACCGGGCTCCGGCCCTGGCCCACGCGCATGCGCGCGCTCGAGCGCGCGCTCCCGCACACCTGCTTGGGCCCAGGATCCAAGCCGCCCCATCCCCCACCCCACCCCCACCGCCACCCCCCCACAGGGGGCACAGCTCCTGGGCACCAGGGTCTGCACCACCGCACCTCCCTGTGCCCACCAGATGCTCTGACCGACTGCCCGCCAGCCTGACAGCCGCGAGCCAGGCAGAGGGCTCCAGACACCAGGCCAGTGGGACAGGGACCGGCAGGTGTCTCCTCCCAAGGTGGACACCTCCCTGTCACCCCTCAAGAGACCCAGGAACCTTTTGCATTGCTGGTTTCCCAGGGACGTGGCTGCACGTGAACCCAGTGATCCCTCTTGCATCCTAGGCCTCTGTGTTTCTTCTTCACTCTGCCTCCCATTCCCGCCAACCGTGGCCATCTACAGCCGTGCACCCTCCTCGCTCGTCACCCGTGACCGCAAGGGCAGCCCTAAGGGACAGGGAGACACGCTGGGCACACGAGACTCCTTCCACCTCCCTTCTCCTTGAAAGGCCGGTGCTTTTCAGCTCTGCATGCCCTTCCCATGGCCCTACCTGGACCGCACCACCAGCGGTCCCACCCTCAAGTCCACCCTGCCACCGCTGACTGTGGCACGTCCTTCAACTCTGTGGAACCGCCTGTCCACCTCCACTACCTCCCAACCCCCGTGTTTTCTTCACAGTGTGCCTCAGATCCCAACTCCTCCGTGCCATTTTTCTTTTCTTGGGTTTCCATTGCTTCTCAACGTTTCTTTCTTTTGGTGAGAGAGAGAGAGAGAGAGAGAGAGAGAGAGGCCATCACCCATGCGATTGTGCAGCAAGCATCGACTGAACGTGCAAGGCGTACCAGACCCTGCTCTGGAGGGCCAGTGTGCAGAGGTGGGCAAGGAAACGTATGCCTGAGGATTCAAGGGGAGCCACAGGACTACCGTCCAGGGTGAGGAGGAGTAGAGAGACCAAGCAGTGAAGGCTTTCTACGAAACGAGCATCGAGGGCACGAACCTACGCAGCCCTGGAAGGAGAGCAGGGGGTCACGGCCAGATGGATCATCGAAGGCCAGTCCCAATGGGCAGCCTTCATCACGTGTCCTCACCTGAGGACTTGCAAAGAGGCACGCCCAGACTGGACCTGGTAGAAACAGGACTTACAGCAAAAGCACAAGACTGTTCTGTGGACTTCATGGTCATGGGAAGGACACCATCCCACAAGCCCCACCAAGGGACTCTGGACTCTGGGGACTTGGCCTTACTGTGTACCATCAGGACCTGTCAGGACTCTTTCAAGTGCACAAGGGAAGAGCAAACTAAGCCACAAACCTAGGAGAACAGAGATGCAAAACCTTTCTCCCCCCAGGGGCAACGTCAATGATCACATGCTATACAAATGCAAATGACCTCTGCTAGCATTAGAAAGGTCACCAGTTTTCCGCCTCTTTATCAGTCTCATACCACAAGTGCACCAGGGTTCCATTGGCTCCACAGGGACCATTTGCCTGCATTCTCCGTGGGAGCAGCTTCCTATCCTACCAGAACCCTCGCGTGTGTCTCCCTGTCATGGCACATACTGATACATACGAGAATGACGTTTCCCTTTCGTTTTGAACTTTGTGCTGATGCCTCCCTCCTGGCTCCGCGTCTCCACCCAGAAGACCGTTTGGCTCAGTTTACATGGTGTGTGTGTGTGTGTGTGTGCATATACGTATATATACACATACACGAATACGTGTACGTATATGTAGACACGTATGCGTATGTACACAGGTATCCCTATGGACACACAGGTAGCTAGATGTATATATAAATGTAGCTGTTTTTTCTTTTGAAAATACACACTGAAAACTCTGTGGGCCGCTTGGATGACTCAGCTGGGTAATGGTCCGACTTCGGGTCACGTCAGGCTCTCAGGGTTCCTGAGCTGAGTCACGCCTAGTGCTCCGTGCTGACAGCTCAGAGCCTGGAACCTGATTCCCTTCTGGGTTTCCTCTCTCTCTCCCTGCCCCTCCCTCGCTTGTGCTCTCTCTGTCTCTCTCGCTTTCTCTCAGAGGTGAACGTTAAAAAAGAAACCAAAGCATGTGGCTCTGGATCTCGCCTCACGTCACGATCTCACAGTTTGTGAGGCTGAGCCTCCACAAGGAGCCCCACCTCAAGATGGGCGCCAACGATGCGGAGCCCGCTGGCCCTCCTCTCTCTCTCCCTCCCTGTCTGCCCTATCCCTGCTCACAGGCACACGTGCATGCGTCCACTCTCTCTCTGTCTCTCAGAATGAATGAAAGAAACAAAGAACCTCAAATGAGAACACTAAAGGAACACCGTCGAGTTCATGACTACAGCGAATGAATGGCTGTGCCCGTGGCCAGCACCTGCCCTGGGGAACGTTCTATTTCCTATTTGTTCATGTGTCTTCACTCTGGAGACACAGGGAGCCAGAGAGCAAGCCGGCAAGCCGGTGACCGCCAGTGGGGGAGGGGCAGAGAAGCAGAGACAGACACACGCAGAATCTGAAAACAGGCTCCAGGGCCTGAGCTGTGGGCACAGAGCCCAGCGCAGGGCTGGAACTCAGGAACCGCGAGGGCGTGACCTGAGCCCAAGTCGGAAGCTCAACCCACTGAACCACCCAGGCGCCCGGGGAAGGTTCCATTCAGGAGTCCACTCTACCCATCCCCGCCCATTTCCGCAAGGTCAGAGCCCTTACGACACATACCACCAGGAAGGATGCTCTACAACTGTCCACAACCTGCCCTCTGTCTACCAAAGAGGCTGCCCTGACGATACCTACCAAACAGGGCGCTCCGATCAAAAGGCCCATGGATAAAGGTCATGCCTGCCTACCCTCAGGGCCTGGTGACTCCCCAGGTTCCCCTTGCGGCGCACTCTGTACCACTGGAAACGTCGTGGCTTTGGGTTCCAAGGTGCCCTGCAGGTGAGCACAGGCCAACGGGAACGACCTCACCGCAGCTACCTACCAGGAGACAGCTTCGCACCCTTCACCCTTCCTGCAGGCCCTGTGCTCAGGGTCTGGGACCAGCCAGGGCGCGGGTCACAAGCAGAGAACGTTAGCATTTGAGGACGCAGAAACGGCCTCGGTGTTCCCTACTCGGGGACCACGTTCACCACCTGGGCGCCTGCGACACTGGCAACTGGCACACAGGGCGACGGGGAGTGTGGACCGCATGAAATGAGGGCCCTCGGCCGCTTCTCCTGCAATTCAGAGGGGGAACTCGCAAAGGTCCCCTCAGTCACCAGCTCCCAAGAAGCCTCCCTGCGGAAGGGATGGTGCCATCAACAGCCTGTTCCTCCTTCCAGCCCTGCCTGGGTTTCAGGGGCACCACAGCACCGGCGGGGGGGGGGGCGGGGGGGTGTCCTAGGAAGGTCCCGCTGACCCATGCCCCCCGCTGTGCCGCCACCCTCACTAAGAGCCCCGTATGTCACTCTCCAAAGTGTCTCAGGCTGGATGTGCAATGATAGGGTTCCCCGCAGAGAGCGTGACTCAGGCCCTAGAGCCTATTTTGCTGGATTCCCCGTTTGAGGGCACACGCACGTCTCCAAGCCCACCTCTGCTCGCAGGACAGGCACGCTAGGTGCAAATGCTTTCCCTGCCTCTCGACAGGCAGCAGTGGGAAAGCCAGCGGTGCAGCACGCTCATGTGGAGGCCGACTGCCTGCCTTCATGCCTCGAGTCCTCCCGCTTCACAGCAGTGAACCCCGGCACACATTCTTTCACATCTTCCCTTGGAAATACGAACGGGGACGAGAGTCCTTGCCGAGGTACTCTGTGTCGTCTGCATAGATCTCTCAAGTGCTCAGAACAGTGCCTGGAACAGGCTAAGCCCTCTACCAAGGTGGGGTAAGACCAAGGAAAACAAACACGCATAGGCAGTCCCCTCCCTCGTGGCCAGCACCTAGGCAACTGCTGGGGATGGTGAGGCAGGGGAGGGATCCCTTCCTTCCCCCGACGGTGTCCGGCTCCCCCTCCCTCCTCAGGACTTCCCGCTGGCATCAACAAAACCTCCCTGCCTGATTCTGGGTGGAGCCGGCTAGGAACCCAGTGCCTCAGGGAGAGGCCCTCGCACATCTCCCTGGATACTTGCACGGGCTTCAGGTCAACAGACTCTGCCTCCTCACCTATATGGCAACAGGGACTGCACACCCGTGGAGCCGCTTCGGGACTTGCAAAGCATCAAAGGTGTTCGGACCACAACCAAGTTTCGAGGCCACGCACGGCGACTATGTTACCAAGGAAACCTCTCACATGGCGAGCTCATGGATCAATATCCATGCGATGACTTAGGCAGAATCATCACGGTAATCATGAAGGTAACGATACTCAAGGTCCCCATAATCTCCTTCATTCCGGAGAGACACAACTCACCCCTCGGGGACCAAACACACGCTCAGGAGCCTGAGCTGCTCCAAGTGGCCTACACCACACCATCTTCCTGAAAACATAAAGCACCAGTCAGCTCCATATGGAAGTGTGGGAAAGCCTCTGCTCTTAGGCCTTTGCTTTCAGTGAGGTCACAGTGCTGCCTTCAGGATGTTTTCAGCCTTTGAGACAGGATTGGAACTCTCTCGTGCAATGAGATATTCCCATGCAACAAAACGCATTCCTTGCCAAGAACTGGGTCCCTGACGCGGTCCGGACTCCACACGGGCCACAGCACCACACTCACGCACACACACTCCCCCCAACAACCGGGGAGAGGTACAACCCTATGCAATGAAAGACCGTTTGCTCAAGACCTCATTTCCCAAGGAGGCTGAGAGAGGAGCACTGCCTGCTCCAGTACACACGCACTGGTTTCTAGGGACCCGGTGGGCTCCCAGTCACTTCTCCCTCGTGCTGCCTGGTGAGTCCCTGAGGAGACGCGATTGCCAAGGACTGAAACTCTTGAAACACGGAACGAATGCAAGACAGGAGGCGCTCCACGGAAACGGGAAGCACCACGCCCCACGGAGAGGAAGAACAAAACCCACCAGTCTGCCTTGGACAAGGAGCTTTTCCATCCACCTTCGTCGCCAGAGTGCGAAGAAGACGTTCCCACCCAACGTGTCCCAAAGAGATGACTTTGGACTCCATCCACAACACCCAGTTCTCTTCAGCACACATCTCCCATGAGGAAAGAGTCTGGACCACCCTCGAAAACACACAAGCGCCACTGATTCCTGGCTCCCGGGCTCCCACTTCATTGATGGAATGCACATTGCCTTCAGAGATGAAGAGCTCAACAGGGAGTTGCACTTGCCCTCATCCAGACTCCTACCCCCTAGTCCCATTGACTCCCACGAGAGAGGACCCCCTTTCGCCACAAGCGGGGTGAGATCTCCCCCTCCCCATCAGAGGGTGCAACTCTGCCACCAGGGGCGGGGCGGGGCGCGGCGCGGCGGGCTGGGCAGGGCAGGAGAGCAGGTGCGGAGGGGGGAGGCAGGAGGCCTGTGTTCACCTGCTGCTTCCACTCTCAATCCCTTCAACACCGTCCCCTGCTGGCCTCCAGCAACTCAGGCCCACCACCCTGACTCTCCCTGGAATGTTTCTCTGGAGTCTCAGGTCCCTTGTACTTCATTTTCACAGGCAGGAATGATTCCTCCTGCTCATGGCTGCCACTTCCCTGGCCCTGCCTTGACACTTGCCCACAGCCGCCGGTCCACGCTTTCCTTCCTTCCTTCCTCCCTTCGTTCGTCCCTTCGTTCCTTCCCACCTCCACCCGCCAAACACCAACCCAGTCAGACCTCCATGGGCACTCAGGGCACCCCCCCTCTCGACCTGAGCCACTCACCACCGCCTGAGCCTAACCCCCTACTCGATCTGGGGCCCTCCTCTTCCAGGGAACCAGGGTCCAACCCAGAAAGCCCACTCCTGAGGCGTCCAGACCGCAGCCGCAAAGGAGCCCAAGAAGAAGCCCGGAGCCCCAGGGCGGGGGGAGGGTTCTCATGGGAGGGGAAGACAGAGAGGGGCAGAGGGGAAGGCCACGTGCGACCTCGTCACTAGGGACCTTACCTTGGCAGCACCGCGACTGAGGCAGGTCCTGGAGGGAGGCTGTGTGTCTCAGCTGCTCCACCTTTAGGCTTCTCCCAGATGGACTTTCAAGGGCGCCGGGGGGGCATCGCATCGCGCTCTGCCCCAGCCAGTGCTGGCACTCCACCAGCGCGGCCAAAGCCCGAGGCGCCCGGGAAGCGCGTCCCGCGCCCTGGCCTCTGGCTCCAGGAGCAGCAGGAGCAGCAGGGCCGCCACCCTCCGAGGCTGGAGGCTCATGGCTCCCAGTCTTCTCCACGCGGGGCCCCGCCTGCGCTCCCGCCAGCGCTCCCGCGAGCGCTACCGCTACCCCTACCGCCAAAGCCATGGCTGCCGGGTCGCAGGCGCCAGGCAGCAGCATGTCCCAGGTCGGGGGCTGAGGTGGGCGTCCGTCCCTGGCTGGCCCAGACACTTGGGGGCTTGGGGCGGCAGGCGGGCTGGGAGCCAACTCACGGCACGGCTGCAGCCTCAGCTGTGTCCCTCACCGGGCTCCGGCCCTGGCCCACGCGCATGCGCGCGCTCGAGCGCGCGCTCCCGCACACCTGCTTGGGCCCAGGATCCAAGCCGCCCCATCCCCCACCCCACCCCCACCGCCACCCCCCCACAGGGGGCACAGCTCCTGGGCACCAGGGTCTGCACCACCGCACCTCCCTGTGCCCACCAGATGCTCTGACCGACTGCCCGCCAGCCTGACAGCCGCGAGCCAGGCAGAGGGCTCCAGACACCAGGCCAGTGGGACAGGGACCGGCAGGTGTCTCCTCCCAAGGTGGACACCTCCCTGTCACCCCTCAAGAGACCCAGGAACCTTTTGCATTGCTGGTTTCCCAGGGACGTGGCTGCACGTGAACCCAGTGATCCCTCTTGCATCCTAGGCCTCTGTGTTTCTTCTTCACTCTGCCTCCCATTCCCGCCAACCGTGGCCATCTACAGCCGTGCACCCTCCTCGCTCGTCACCCGTGACCGCAAGGGCAGCCCTAAGGGACAGGGAGACACGCTGGGCACACGAGACTCCTTCCACCTCCCTTCTCCTTGAAAGGCCGGTGCTTTTCAGCTCTGCATGCCCTTCCCATGGCCCTACCTGGACCGCACCACCAGCGGTCCCACCCTCAAGTCCACCCTGCCACCGCTGACTGTGGCACGTCCTTCAACTCTGTGGAACCGCCTGTCCACCTCCACTACCTCCCAACCCCCGTGTTTTCTTCACAGTGTGCCTCAGATCCCAACTCCTCCGTGCCATTTTTCTTTTCTTGGGTTTCCATTGCTTCTCAACGTTTCTTTCTTTTGGTGAGAGAGAGAGAGAGAGAGAGAGAGAGAGAGAGAGAGGCCATCACCCATGCGATTGTGCAGCAAGCATCGACTGAACGTGCAAGGCGTACCAGACCCTGCTCTGGAGGGCCAGTGTGCAGAGGTGGGCAAGGAAACGTATGCCTGAGGATTCAAGGGGAGCCACAGGACTACCGTCCAGGGTGAGGAGGAGTAGAGAGACCAAGCAGTGAAGGCTTTCTACGAAACGAGCATCGAGGGCACGAACCTACGCAGCCCTGGAAGGAGAGCAGGGGGTCACGGCCAGATGGATCATCGAAGGCCAGTCCCAATGGGCAGCCTTCATCACGTGTCCTCACCTGAGGACTTGCAAAGAGGCACGCCCAGACTGGACCTGGTAGAAACAGGACTTACAGCAAAAGCACAAGACTGCTCTGTGGACTTCATGGTCATGGGAAGGACACCATCCCACAAGCCCCACCAAGGGACTCTGGACTCTGGGGACTTGGCCTTACTGTGTACCATCAGGACCTGTCAGGACTCTTTCAAGTGCACAAGGGAAGAGCAAACTAAGCCACAAACCTAGGAGAACAGAGATGCAAAACCTTTCTCCCCCCAGGGGCAACGTCAATGATCACATGCTATACAAATGCAAATGACCTCTGCTAGCATTAGAAAGGTCACCAGTTTTCGGCCTCTTTATCAGTCTCATACCACAAGTGCACCAGGGTTCCATTGGCTCCACAGGGACCATTTGCCTGCATTCTCCGTGGGAGCAGCTTCCTATCCTACCAGAACCCTCGCGTGTGTCTCCCTGTCATGGCACGTACTGATACATACGAGAATGACGTTTCCCTTTCGTTTTGAACTTTGTGCTGATGCCTCCCTCCTGGCTCCGCGTCTCCACCCAGAAGACCGTTTGGCTCAGTTTACATGGTGTGTGTGTGTGTGTGTGTGCATATACGTATATATACACATACACGAATACGTGTACGTATATGTAGACACGTATGCGTATGTACACAGGTATCCCTAAGGACACACAGGTAGCTAGATGTATATATAAATGTAGCTGTTTTTTCTTTTGAAAATACACACTGAAAACTCTGTGGGCCGCTTGGATGACTCAGCTGGGTAATGGTCCGACTTCGGGTCACGTCAGGCTCTCAGGGTTCCTGAGCTGAGTCACGCCTAGTGCTCCGTGCTGACAGCTCAGAGCCTGGAACCTGATTCCCTTCTGGGTATCCTCTCTCTCTCCCTGCCCCTCCCTCGCTTGTGCTCTCTCTGTTTCTCTCGCTTTCTCTCAGAGGTGAACGTTAAAAAAGAAACCAAAGCATGTGGCTCTGGATCTCGCCTCACGTCATGATCTCACAGTTTGTGAGGCTGAGCCTCCACAAGGAGCCCCACCTCAAGATGGGCGCCAACGATGCGGAGCCCGCTGGCCCTCCTCTCTCTCTCCCTCCCTGTCTGCCCTATCCCTGCTCACAGGCACACGTGCATGCGTCCACTCTCTCTCTGCCTCTCAGAATGAATGAAAGAAACAGAGAACCTCAAATGAGAACACTAAAGGAACACCGTCGAGTTCATGACTACAGCGAATGAATGGCTGTGCCCGTGGCCAGCACCTGCCCTGGGGAACGTTCTATTTCCTATTTGTTCATGTGTCTTCACTCTGGAGACACAGGGAGCCAGAGAGCAAGCCGGCAAGCCGGTGACCGCCAGTGGGGGAGGGGCAGAGAAGCAGAGACAGACACACGCAGAATCTGAAAACAGGCTCCAGGGCCTGAGCTGTGGGCACAGAGCCCAGCGCAGGGCTGGAACTCAGGAACCGCGAGGGCGTGACCTGAGCCCAAGTCGGAAGCTCAACCCACTGAACCACCCAGGCGCCCGGGGAAGGTTCCATTCAGGAGTCCACTCTACCCATCCCCGCCCATTTGCGCAAGGTCAGAGCCCTTGCGACACATACCAGCAGGAAGGATGCTCTACAACTGTCCACAACCTGCCCTCTGTCTACCAAAGAGGCTACCCTGACGATACCTAGCAAACAGGGCGCTCCGATCAAAAGGCCCATGGATAAAGGTCATGCCTGCCTCCCCTCAGGGCCTGGTGACTCCCCAGGTTCCCCTTGCGGCGCACTCTGTCCCACTGGAAACGTCGTGGCTTTGGGTTCCAAGGTGCCCTGCAGCTGAGCACAGGCCACCGGGAACGACCTCACCGCAGCTACCTACCAGGAGACAGCTTCGCACCCTTCACCCTTCCTGCAGGCCCTGTGCTCAGGGTCTGGGACCAGCCAGGGCGCGGGTCACAAGCAGAGAACGTTAGCATTTGAGAACGCAGAAACGGCCTCGGTGTTCCCTACTCGGGGACCACGTTCACCACCTGGGCGCCTGCGACACTGGCAACTGGCACACAGGGCGACGGGGAGTGTGGACCGCATGAAATGAGGGCCCTCGGCCGCTTCTCCTGCAATTCAGAGGGGGAACTCGCAAAGGTCCCCTCAGTCACCAGCTCCCAAGAAGCCTCCCTGCGGAAGGGATGGTGCCATCAACAGCCTGTTCCTCCTTCCAGCCCTGCCTGGGTTTCAGGGGCACCACAGCACCGGCGGGGGGGGGGGGGCGGGGGGGTGTCCTAGGAAGGTCCCGCTGACCCATGCCCCCCGCTGTGCCGCCACCCTCACTAAGAGCCCCGCATGTCACTCTCCAAAGTGTCTCAGGCTGGATGTGCAATGATAGGGTTCCCCGCAGAGAGCGTGACTCAGGCCCTAGAGCCTATTTTGCTGGATTCCCCGTTTGAGGGCACACGCACGTCTCCAAGCCCACCTCTGCTCGCAGGACAGGCACGCTAGGTGCAAATGCTTTCCCTGCCTCTCGACAGGCAGCAGTGGGAAAGCCAGCGGTGCAGCACGCTCATGTGGAGGCCGACTGCCTGCCTTCATGCCTCGAGTCCTCCCGCTTCACAGCACTGACCCCCGGCACACATTCTTTCACATCTTCCCTTGGAAATACGAACGGGGACGAGAGTCCTTGCCGAGGTACTCTGTGTCGTCTGCATAGATCTCTCAAGTGCTCAGAACAGTGCCTGGAACAGGCTAAGCCCTCTACCAAGGTGGGGTAAGACCAAGGAAAACAAACACGCATAGGCAGTCCCCTCCCTCGTGGCCAGCACCTAGGCAACTGCTGGGGATGGTGAGGCAGGGGAGGGATCCCTTCCTTCCCCCGACGGTGTCCGGCTCCCCCTCCCTCCTCAGGACTTCCCGCTGGCATCAACAAAACCTCCCTGCCTGATTCTGGGTGGAGCCGGCTAGGAACCCAGTGCCTCAGGGAGAGGCCCTCGCACATCTCCCTGGATACTTGCACGGGCTTCAGGTCAACAGACTCTGCCTCCTCACCTATATGGCAACAGGGACTGCACACCCGTGGAGCCGCTTCGGGACTTGCAAAGCATCAAAGGTGTTCGGACCACAACCAAGTTTCGAGGCCACGCACGGCGACTATGTTACCAAGGAAACCTCTCACATGGCGAGCTCATGGATCAATATCCATGCGATGACTTAGGCAGAATCATCACGGTAATCATGAAGGTAACGATACTCAAGGTCCCCATAATCTCCTTCATTCCGGAGAGACACAACTCACCCCTCGGGGACCAAACACACGCTCAGGAGCCTGAGCTGCTCCAAGTGGCCTACACCACACCATCTTCCTGAAAACATAAAGCACCAGTCAGCTCCATATGGAAGTGTGGGAAAGCCTCTGCTCTTAGGCCTTTGCTTTCAGTGAGGTCACAGTGCTGCCTTCAGGATGTTTTCAGCCTTTGAGACAGGATTGGAACTCTCTCGTGCAATGAGATATTCCCATGCAACAAAACGCATTCCTTGCCAAGAACTGGGTCCCTGACGCGGTCCGGACTCCACACGGGCCACAGCACCACACTCACGCACACACACTCCCCCCAACAACCGGGGAGAGGTACAACCCTATGCAATGAAAGACCGTTTGCTCAAGACCTCATTTCCCAAGGAGGCTGAGAGAGGAGCACTGCCTGCTCCAGTACACACGCACTGGTTTCTAGGGACCCGGTGGGCTCCCAGTCACTTCTCCCTCGTGCTGCCTGGTGAGTCCCTGAGGAGACGCGATTGCCAAGGACTGA
The DNA here is from genome assembly GCF_028749965.1 of Puma concolor. Lineage (NCBI taxonomy): Eukaryota > Metazoa > Chordata > Mammalia > Carnivora > Felidae > Puma > Puma concolor. Next base: position 30,010 of record NW_028240153.1, on the reverse strand, counting down.
AACTCTTGAAACACGGAACGAATGCAAGACAGGAGGCGCTCCACGGAAACGGGAAGCACCACGCCCCACGGAGAGGAAGAACAAAACCCACCAGTCTGCCTTGGACAAGGAGCTTTTCCATCCACCTTCGTCGCCAGAGTGCGAAGAAGACGTTCCCACCCAACGTGTCCCAAAGAGATGACTTTGGACTCCATCCACAACACCCAGTTCTCTTCAGCACACATCTCCCATCAGGAAAGAGTCTGGACCACCCTCGAAAACACACAAGCGCCACTGATTCCTGGCTCCCGGGCTCCCACTTCATTGATGGAATGCACATTGCCTTCAGAGATGAAGAGCTCAACAGGGAGTTGCACTTGCCCTCATCCAGACTCCTACCCCCTAGTCCCATTGACTCCCACGAGAGAGGACCCCCTTTCGCCACAAGCGGGGTGAGATCTCCCCCTCCCCATCAGAGGGTGCAACTCTGCCACCAGGGGCGGGGCGGGGCGCGGCGCGGCGGGCTGGGCAGGGCAGGAGAGCAGGTGCGGAGGGGGGAGGCAGGAGGCCTGTGTTCACCTGCTGCTTCCACTCTCAATCCCTTCAACACCGTCCCCTGCTGGCCTCCAGCAACTCAGGCCCACCACCCTGACTCTCCCTGGAATGTTTCTCTGGAGTCTCAGGTCCCTTGTACTTCATTTTCACAGGCAGGAATGATTCCTCCTGCTCATGGCTGCCACTTCCCTGGCCCTGCCTTGACACTTGCCCACAGCCGCCGGTCCACGCTTTCCTTCCTTCCTTCCTCCCTTCGTTCGTCCCTTCGTTCCTTCCCACCTCCACCCGCCAAACACCAACCCAGTCAGACCTCCATGGGCACTCAGGGCACCCCCCCTCTCGACCTGAGCCACTCACCACCGCCTGAGCCTAACCCCCTACTCGATCTGGGGCCCTCCTCTTCCAGGGAAGCAGGGTCCAACCCAGAAAGCCCACTCCTGAGGCGTCCAGACCGCAGCCGCAAAGGAGCCCAAGAAGAAGCCCGGAGCCCCAGGGCGGGGGGAGGGTTCTCATGGGAGGGGAAGACAGAGAGGGGCAGAGGGGAAGGCCACGTGCGACCTCGTCGCTAGGGACCTTACCTTGGCAGCACCGCGACTGAGGCAGGTCCTGGAGGGAGGCTGTGTGTCTCAGCTGCTCCACCTTTAGGCTTCTCCCAGATGGACTTTCAAGGGCGCCGGGGGAGGGGGGGCATCGCATCGCGCTCTGCCCCAGCCAGTGCTGGCACTCCACCAGCGCGGCCAAAGACCGAGGCGCCCGGGAAGCGCGTCCCGCGCCCTGGCCTCTGGCTCCAGGAGCAGCAGGAGCAGCAGGGCCGCCACCCTCCGAGGCTGGAGGCTCATGGCTCCCAGTCTTCTCCACGCGGGGCCCCGCCTGCGCTCCCGCCAGCGCTCCCGCGAGCGCTACCGCTACCCCTACCGCCAAAGCCATGGCTGCCGGGTCGCAGGCGCCAGGCAGCAGCATGTCCCAGGTCGGGGGCTGAGGTGGGCGTCCGTCCCTGGCTGGCCCAGACACTTGGGGGCTTGGGGCGGCAGGCGGGCTGGGAGCCAACTCACGGCACGGCTGCAGCCTCAGCTGTGTCCCTCACCGGGCTCCGGCCCTGGCCCACGCGCATGCGCGCGCTCGAGCGCGCGCTCCCGCACACCTGCTTGGGCCCAGGATCCAAGCCGCCCCATCCCCCACCCCACCCCCACCGCCACCCCCCCACAGGGGGCACAGCTCCTGGGCACCAGGGTCTGCACCACCGCACCTCCCTGTGCCCACCAGATGCTCTGACCGACTGCCCGCCAGCCTGACAGCCGCGAGCCAGGCAGAGGGCTCCAGACACCAGGCCAGTGGGACAGGGACCGGCAGGTGTCTCCTCCCAAGGTGGACACCTCCCTGTCACCCCTCAAGAGACCCAGGAACCTTTTGCATTGCTGGTTTCCCAGGGACGTGGCTGCACGTGAACCCAGTGATCCCTCTTGCATCCTAGGCCTCTGTGTTTCTTCTTCACTCTGCCTCCCATTCCCGCCAACCGTGGCCATCTACAGCCGTGCACCCTCCTCGCTCGTCACCCGTGACCGCAAGGGCAGCCCTAAGGGACAGGGAGACACGCTGGGCACACGAGACTCCTTCCGCCTCCCTTCTCCATGAAAGGCCGGTGCTTTTCAGCTCTGCATGCCCTTCCCATGGCCCTACCTGGACCGCACCACCAGCGGTCCCACCCCTAAGTCCACCCTGCCACCGCTGACTGTGGCACGTCCTTCAACTCTGTGGAACCGCCTGTCCACCTCCACTACCTCCCAACCCCCGTGTTTTCTTCACAGTGTGCCTCAGATCCCAACTCCTCCGTGCCATTTTTGTTTTCTTGGGTTTCCATTGCTTCTCAACGTTTCTTTCTTTTGGTGAGAGAGAGAGGGAGAGAGAGAGAGAGAGAGGCCATCACCCATGCGATTGTGCAGCAAGCATCGACTGAACGTGCAAGGCGTACCAGACCCTGCTCTGGAGGGCCAGTGTGCAGAGGTGGGCAAGGAAACGTATGCCTGAGGATTCAAGGGGAGCCACAGGACTACCGTCCAGGGTGAGGAGGAGTAGAGAGACCAAGCAGTGAAGGCTTTCTACGAAACGAGCATCGAGGGCACGAACCTACGCAGCCCTGGAAGGAGAGCAGGGGGTCACGGCCAGATGGATCATCGAAGGCCAGTCCCAATGGGCAGCCTTCATCACGTGTCCTCACCTGAGGACTTGCAAAGAGGCACGCCCAGACTGGACCTGGTAGAAACAGGACTTACAGCAAAAGCACAAGACTGCTCTGTGGACTTCATGGTCATGGGAAGGACACCATCCCACAAGCCCCACCAAGGGACTCTGGACTCTGGGGACTTGGCCTTACTGTGTACCATCAGGACCTGTCAGGACTCTTTCAAGTGCACAAGGGAAGAGCAAACTAAGCCACAAACCTAGGAGAACAGAGATGCAAAACCTTTCTCCCCCCAGGGGCAACGTCAATGATCGCATGCTATACAAATGCAAATGACCTCTGCTAGCATTAGAAAGGTCACCAGTTTTCCGCCTCTTTATCAGTCTCATACCACAAGTGCACCAGGGTTCCATTGGCTCCACAGGGACCATTTGCCTGCATTCTCCGTGGGAGCAGCTTCCTATCCTACCAGAACCCTCACGTGTGTCTCCCTGTCATGGCACGTACTGATACATACGAGAATGACGTTTCCCTTTCGTTTTGAACTTTGTGCTGATGCCTCCCTCCTGGCTCCGCGTCTCCACCCAGAAGACCGTTTGGCTCAGTTTACATGGTGTGTGTGTGTGTGTGTGTGTCTGTGTGTGTGTGTGTGCGCGCGCGAGTGTGTGTGCATATACGTATATATACACATTCACGAATACGTGTATGTATATGTTGACACGTATGCGTATGTACACAGGTATCCCTATGGACACACAGGTAGCTAGATGTATATATAAATGTAGCTGTTTTTTCTTTTGAAAATACACACTGAAAACTCTGTGGGCCGCTTGGATGACTCAGCTGGGTAATGGTCCGACTTCGGGTCACGTCAGGCTCTCAGGGTTCCTGAGCTGAGTCACGCCAATTCCCCCTGCTGACAGCTCAGAGCCTGGAACCTGATTCCCTTCTGGGTTTCCTCTCTCTCTCCCTGCCCCTCCCTCGCTTGTGCTCTCTCTGTCTCTCTCGCTTTCTCTCAGAGGTGAACGTTAAAAAAGAAACCATAGCATGTGGCTCTGGATCTCGCCTCACGTCACGATCTCACAGTTTGTGAGGCTGAGCCTCCACAAGGAGCCCCACCTCAAGATGGGCGCCAACGATGCGGAGCCCGCTGGCCCTCCTCTCTCTCTCCCTCCCTGTCTGCCCTATCCCTGCTCACAGGCACACGTGCATGCGTCCACTCTCTCTCTGTCTCTCAGAATGAATGAAAGAAACAAAGAACCTCAAATGAGAACACTAAAGGAACACCGTCGAGTTCATGACTACAGCGAATGAATGGCTGTGCCCGTGGCCAGCACCTGCCCTGGGGAACGTTCTATTTCCTATTTGTTCATGTGTCTTCACTCTGGAGACACAGGGAGCCAGAGAGCAAGCCGGCAAGCCAGTGACCGCCAGTGGGGGAGGGGCAGAGAAGCAGAGACAGACACACGCAGAATCTGAAAACAGGCTCCAGGGCCTGAGCTGTGGGCACAGAGCCCAGCGCAGGGCTGGAACTCAGGAACCGCGAGGGCGTGACCTGAGCCCAAGTCGGAAGCTCAACCCACTGAACCACCCAGGTGCCCGGGGAAGGTTCCATTCAGGAGTCCACTCTACCCATCCCCGCCCATTTCCGCAAGGTCAGAGCCCTTACGACACATACCAGCAGGAAGGATGCTCTACAACTGTCCACAACCTGCCCTCTGTCTACCAAAGAGGCTGCCCTGACGATACCTAGCAAACAGGGCGCTCCGATCAAAAGGCCCATGGATAAAGGTCATGCCTGCCTACCCTCAGGGCCTGGTGACTCCCCAGGTTCCCCTTGCGGCGCACTCTGTACCACTGGAAACGTCGTGGCTTTGGGTTCCAAGGTGCCCTGCAGGTGAGCACAGGCCAACGGGAACGACCTCACCGCAGCTACCTACCAGGAGACAGCTTCGCACCCTTCACCCTTCCTGCAGGCCCTGTGCTCAGGGTCTGGGACCAGCCAGGGCGCGGGTCACAAGCAGAGAACGTTAGCATTTGAGGACGCAGAAACGGCCTCGGTGTTCCCTACTCGGGGACCACGTTCACCACCTGGGCGCCTGCGACACTGGCAACTGGCACACAGGGCGACGGGGAGTGTGGACCGCATGAAATGAGGGCCCTCGGCCGCTTCTCCTGCAATTCAGAGGGGGAACTCGCAAAGGTCCCCTCAGTCACCAGCTCCCAAGAAGCCCCCCTGCGGAAGGGATGGTGCCATCAACAGCCTGTTCCTCCTTCCAGCCCTGCCTGGGTTTCAGGGGCACCACAGCACCGGCGGGGGGGGGGGCGGGGGGGTGTCCTAGGAAGGTCCCGCTGACCCATGCCCCCCGCTGTGCCGCCACCCTCACTAAGAGCCCCGCATGTCACTCTCCAAAGTGTCTCAGGCTGGATGTGCAATGATAGGGTTCCCCGCAGAGAGCGTGACTCAGGCCCTAGAGCCTATTTTGCTGGATTCCCCGTTTGAGGGCACACGCACGTCTCCAAGCCCACCTCTGCTCGCAGGACAGGCACGCTAGGTGCAAATGCTTTCCCTGCCTCTCGACAGGCAGCAGTGGGAAAGCCAGCGGTGCAGCACGCTCATGTGGAGGCCGACTGCCTGCCTTCATGCCTCGAGTCCTCCCGCTTCACAGCAGTGAACCCCGGCACACATTCTTTCACATCTTCCCTTGGAAATACGAACGGGGACGAGAGTCCTTGCCGAGGTACTCTGTGTCGTCTGCATAGATCTCTCAAGTGCTCAGAACAGTGCCTGGAACAGGCTAAGCCCTCTACCAAGGTGGGGTAAGACCAAGGAAAACAAACACGCATAGGCAGTCCCCTCCCTCGTGGCCAGCACCTAGGCAACTGCTGGGGATGGTGAGGCAGGGGAGGGATCCCTTCCTTCCCCCGACGGTGTCCGGCTCCCCCTCCCTCCTCAGGACTTCCCGTTGGCATCAACAAAACCTCCCTGCCTGATTCTGGGTGGAGCCGGCTAGGAACCCAGTGCCTCAGGGAGAGGCCCTCGCACATCTCCCTGGATACTTGCACGGGCTTCAGGTCAACAGACTCTGCCTCCTCACCTATATGGCAACAGGGACTGCACACCCGTGGAGCCGCTTCGGGACTTGCAAAGCATCAAAGGTGTTCGGACCACAACCAAGTTTCGAGGCCACGCACGGCGACTATTTTACCAAGGAAACCTCTCACATGGCGAGCTCATGGATCAATATCCATGCGATGACTTAGGCAGAATCATCACGGTAATCATGAAGGTAACGATACTCAAGGTCCCTATATTCTCCTTCATTCCGGAGAGACACAACTCACCCCTCGGGGACCAAACACACGCTTAGGAGCCTGAGCTGCTCCAAGTGGCCTACACCACACCATCTTCCTGAAAACATAAAGCACCAGTCAGCTCCATATGGAAGTGTGGGAAAGCCTCTGCTCTTAGGCCTTTGCTTTCAGTGAGGTCACAGTGCTGCCTTCAGGATGTTTTCAGCCTTTGAGACAGGATTGGAACTCTCTCGTGCAATGAGATATTCCCATGCAACAAAACGCATTCCTTGCCAAGAACTGGGTCCCTGACGCGGTCCGGACTCCACACGGGCCACAGCACCACACTCACGCACACACACTCCCCCCAACAACCGGGGAGAGGTACAACCCATGCAATGAAAGACCGTTTGCTCAAGACCTCATTTCCCAAGGAGGCTGAGAGAGGAGCACTGCCTGCTCCAGTACACACGCACTGGTTTCTAGGGACCCGGTGGGCTCCCAGTCACTTCTCCCTCGTGCTGCCTGGTGAGTCCCTGAGGAGACGCGATTGCCAAGGACTGAAACTCTTGAAACACGGAACGAATGCAAGACAGGAGGCGCTCCACGGAAACGGGAAGCACCACGCCCCACGGAGAGGAAGAACAAAACCCACCAGTCTGCCTTGGACAAGGAGCTTTTCCATCCACCTTCGTCGCCAGAGTGCGAAGAAGACGTTCCCACCCAACGTGTCCCAAAGAGATGACTTTGGACTCCATCCACAACACCCAGTTCTCTTCAGCACACATCTCCCATCAGGAAAGAGTCTGGACCACCCTCGAAAACACACAAGCGCCACTGATTCCTGGCTCCCGGGCTCCCACTTCATTGATGGAATGCACATTGCCTTCAGAGATGAAGAGCTCAACAGGGAGTTGCACTTGCCCTCATCCAGACTCCTACCCCCTAGTCCCATTGACTCCCACGAGAGAGGACCCCCTTTCGCCACAAGCGGGGTGAGATCTCCCCCTCCCCATCAGAGGGTGCAACTCTGCCACCAGGGGCGGGGCGGGGCGCGGCGCGGCGGGCTGGGCAGGGCAGGAGAGCAGGTGCGGAGGGGGGAGGCAGGAGGCCTGTGTTCACCTGCTGCTTCCACTCTCAATCCCTTCAACACCGTCCCCTGCTGGCCTCCAGCAACTCAGGCCCACCACCCTGACTCTCCCTGGAATGTTTCTCTGGAGTCTCAGGTCCCTTGTACTTCATTTTCACAGGCAGGAATGATTCCTCCTGCTCATGGCTGCCACTTCCCTGGCCCTGCCTTGACACTTGCCCACAGCCGCCGGTCCACGCTTTCCTTCCTTCCTTCCTCCCTTCGTTCGTCCATTCGTTCCTTCCCACCTCCACCCGCCAAACACCAACCCAGTGAGACCTCCATGGGCACTCAGGGCACCCCCCCTCTCGACCTGAGCCACTCACCACCGCCTGAGCCTAACCCCCTACTCGATCTGGGGCCCTCCTCTTCCAGGGAACCAGGGTCCAACCCAGAAAGCCCACTCCTGAGGCGTCCAGACCGCAGCCGCAAAGGAGACCAAGAAGAAGCCCGGAGCCCCAGGGCGGGGGGAGGGTTCTCATGGGAGGGGAAGACAGAGAGGGGCAGAGGGGAAGGCCACGTGCGACCTCGTCGCTAGGGACCTTACCTTGGCAGCACCGCGACTGAGGCAGGTCCTGGAGGGAGGCTGTGTGTCTCAGCTGCTCCACCTTTAGGCTTCTCCCAGATGGACTTTCAAGGGCGCCGGGGGAGGGGGGGCATCGCATCGCGCTCTGCCCCAGCCAGTGCTGGCACTCCACCAGCGCGGCCAAAGACCGAGGCGCCCGGGAAGCGCGTCCCGCGCCCTGGCCTCTGGCTCCAGGAGCAGCAGGAGCAGCAGGGCCGCCACCCTCCGAGGCTGGAGGCTCATGGCTCCCAGTCTTCTCCACGCGGGGCCCCGCCTGCGCTCCCGCCAGCGCTCCCGCGAGCGCTACCGCTACCCCTACCGCCAAAGCCATGGCTGCCGGGTCGCAGGCGCCAGACAGCAGCATGTCCCAGGTCGGGGGCTGAGGTGGGCGTCCGTCCCTGGCTGGCCCAGACACTTGGGGGCTTGGGGCGGCAGGCGGGCTGGGAGCCAACTCACGGCACGGCTGCAGCCTCAGCTGTGTCCCTCACCGGGCTCCGGCCCTGGCCCACGCGCATGCGCGCGCTCGAGCGCGCGCTCCCGCACACCTGCTTGGGCCCAGGATCCAAGCCGCTCCATCCCCCACCCCACCCCCACCGCCACCCCCCCACAGGGGGCACAGCTCCTGGGCACCAGGGTCTGCACCACCGCACCTCCCTGTGCCCACCAGATGCTCTGACCGACTGCCCGCCAGCCTGACAGCCGCGAGCCAGGCAGAGGGCTCCAGAGACCACGCCAGTGGGACAGGGACCGGCAGGTGTCTCCTCCCAAGGTGGACACCTCCCTGTCACCCCTCAAGAGACCCAGGAACCTTTTGCATTGCTGGTTTCCCAGGGACGTGGCTGCACGTGAACCCAGTGATCCCTCTTGCATCCTAGGCCTCTGTGTTTCTTCTTCACTCTGCCTCCCATTCCCGCCAACCGTGGCCATCTACAGCCGTGCACCCTCCTCGCTCGTCACCCGTGACCGCAAGGGCAGCCCTAAGGGACAGGGAGACACGCTGGGCACACGAGACTCCTTCCACCTCCCTTCTCCTTGAAAGGCTGTTGCTTTTCAGCTCTGCATGCCCTTCCCATGGCCCTACCTGGACCGCACCACCAGCGGTCCCACCCTCAAGTCCACCCTGCCACCGCTGACTGTGGCACGTCCTTCAACTCTGTGGAACCGCCTGTCCACCTCCACTACCTCCCAACCCCCGTGTTTTCTTCACAGTGTGCCTCAGATCCCAACTCCTCCGTGCCATTTTTCTTTTCTTGGGTTTCCATTGCTTCTCAACGTTTCTTTCTTTTGGTGAGAGAGAGAGGGAGAGAGAGAGAGAGAGAGGCCATCACCCATGCGATTGTGCAGCAAGCATCGACTGAACGTGCAAGGGGTACCAGACCCTGCTCTGGAGGGCCAGTGTGCAGAGGTGGGCAAGGAAACGTATGCCTGAGGATTCAAGGGGAGCCACAGGACTACCGTCCAGGGTGAGGAGGAGTAGAGAGACCAAGCAGTGAAGGCTTTCTACGAAACGAGCATCGAGGGCACGAACCTACGCAGCCCTGGAAGGAGAGCAGGGGGTCACGGCCAGATGGATCATCGAAGGCCAGTCCCAATGGGCAGCCTTCATCACGTGTCCTCACCTGAGGACTTGCAAAGAGGCACGCCCAGACTGGACCTGGTAGAAACAGGACTTACAGCAAAAGCACAAGACTGCTCTGTGGACTTCATGGTCATGGGAAGGACACCATCCCACAAGCCCCACCAAGGGACTCTGGACTCTGGGGACTTGGCCTTACTGTGTACCATCAGGACCTGTCAGGACTCTTTCAAGTGCACAAGGGAAGAGCAAACTAAGCCACAAACCTAGGAGAACAGAGATGCAAAACCTTTCTCCCCCCAGGGGCAACGTCAATGATCGCATGCTATACAAATGCAAATGACCTCTGCTAGCATTAGAAAGGTCACCAGTTTTCGGCCTCTTTATCAGTCTCATACCACAAGTGCACCAGGGTTCCATTGGCTCCACAGGGACCATTTGCCTGCATTCTCCGTGGGAGCAGCTTCCTATCCTACCAGAACCCTCACGTGTGTCTCCCTGTCATGGCACGTACTGATACATACGAGAATGACGTTTCCCTTTCGTTTTGAACTTTGTGCTGATGCCTCCCTCCTGGCTCCGCGTCTCCACCCAGAAGACCGTTTGGCTCAGTTTACATAGTGTGTGTGTGTGTGTGTGTGTGTGCATATACGTATATATACACATACACGAATACGTGTACGTATATGTAGGCACGTATGCGTATGTACACAGGTATCCCTATGGACACACAGGTAGCTAGATGTATATATAAATGTAGCTGTTTTTTCTTTTGAAAATACACACTGAAAACTCTGTGGGCCGCTTGGATGACTCAGCTGGGTAATGGTGCGACTTCGGGTCACGTCAGGCTCTCAGGGTTCCTGAGCTGAGTCACGCCTAGTGCTCCGTGCTGACAGCTCAGAGCCTGGAACCTGATTCCCTTCTGGGTTTCCTCTCTCTCTCCCTGCCCCTCCCTCGCTTGTGCTCTCTCTGTCTCTCTCGCTTTCTCTCAGAGGTGAACGTTAAAAAAGAAACCAAAGCATGTGGCTCTGGATCTCGCCTCACGTCACGATCTCACAGTTTGTGAGGCTGAGCCTCCACAAGGAGCCCCACCTCAAGATGGGCGCCAACGATGCGGAGCCCGCTGGCCCTCCTCTCTCTCTCCCTCCCTGTCTGCCCTATCCCTGCTCACAGGCACACGTGCATGCGTCCACTCTCTCTCTGTCTCTCAGAATGAATGAAAGAAACAAAGAACCTCAAATGAGAACACTAAAGGAACACCGTCGAGTTCATGACTACAGCGAATGAATGGCTGTGCCCGTGGCCAGCACCTGCCCTGGGGAACGTTCTATTTCCTATTTGTTCATGTGTCTTCACTCTGGAGACACAGGGAGCCAGAGAGCAAGCCGGCAAGCTGGTGACCGCCAGTGGGGGAGGGGCAGAGAAGCAGAGACAGACACACGCAGAATCTGAAAACAGGCTCCAGGGCCTGAGCTGTGGGCACAGAGCCCAGCGCAGGGCTGGAACTCAGGAACCGCGAGGGCGTGACCTGAGCCCAAGTCGGAAGCTCAACCCACTGAACCACCCAGGCGCCCGGGGAAGGTTCCATTCAGGAGTCCACTCTACCCATCCCCGCCCATTTCCGCAAGGTCAGAGCCCTTACGAAACATACCACCAGGAAGGATGCTCTACAACTGTCCACAACCTGCCCTCTGTCTACCAAAGAGGCTGCCCTGACGATACCTACCAAACAGGGCGCTCCGATCAAAAGGCCCATGGATAAAGGTCATGCCTGCCTACCCTCAGGGCCTGGTGACTCCCCAGGTTCCCCTTGCGGCGCACTCTGTACCACTGGAAACGTCGTGGCTTTGGGTTCCAAGGTGCCCTGCAGGTGAGCACAGGCCAACGGGAACGACCTCACCGCAGCTACCTACCAGGAGACAGCTTCGCACCCTTCACCCTTCCTGCAGGCCCTGTGCTCAGGGTCTGGGACCAGCCAGGGCGCGGGTCACAAGCAGAGAACGTTAGCATTTGAGGACGCAGAAACGGCCTCGGTGTTCCCTACTCGGGGACCACGTTCACCACCTGGGCGCCTGCGACACTGGCAACTGGCACACAGGGCGACGGGGAGTGTGGACCGCATGAAATGAGGGCCCTCGGCCGCTTCTCCTGCAATTCAGAGGGGGAACTCGCAAAGGTCCCCTCAGTCACCAGCTCCCAAGAAGCCTCCCTGCGGAAGGGATGGTGCCATCAACAGCCTGTTCCTCCTTCCAGCCCTGCCTGGGTTTCAGGGGCACCACAGCACCGGCGGGGGGGGGGGGCGGGGGGGTGTCCTAGGAAGGTCCCGCTGACCCATGCCCCCCGCTGTGCCGCCACCCTCACTAAGAGCCCCGTATGTCACTCTCCAAAGTGTCTCAGGCTGGATGTGCAATGATAGGGTTCCCCGCAGAGAGCGTGACTCAGGCCCTAGAGCCTATTTTGCTGGATTCCCCGTTTGAGGGCACACGCACGTCTCCAAGCCCACCTCTGCTCGCAGGACAGGCACGCTAGGTGCAAATGCTTTCCCTGCCTCTCGACAGGCAGCAGTGGGAAAGCCAGCGGTGCAGCACGCTCATGTGGAGGCCGACTGCCTGCCTTCATGCCTCGAGTCCTCCCGCTTCACAGCAGTGAACCCCGGCACACATTCTTTCACATCTTCCCTTGGAAATACGAACGGGGACGAGAGTCCTTGCCGAGGTACTCTGTGTCGTCTGCATAGATCTCTCAAGTGCTCAGAACAGTGCCTGGAACAGGCTAAGCCCTCTACCAAGGTGGGGTAAGACCAAGGAAAACAAACACGCATAGGCAGTCCCCTCCCTCGTGGCCAGCACCTAGGCAACTGCTGGGGATGGTGAGGCAGGGGAGGGATCCCTTCCTTCCCCCGACGGTGTCCGGCTCCCCCTCCCTCCTCAGGACTTCCCGCTGGCATCAACAAAACCTCCCTGCCTGATTCTGGGTGGAGCCGGCTAGGAACCCAGTGCCTCAGGGAGAGGCCCTCGCACATCTCCCTGGATACTTGCACGGGCTTCAGGTCAACAGACTCTGCCTCCTCACCTATATGGCAACAGGGACTGCACACCCGTGGAGCCGCTTCGGGACTTGCAAAGCATCAAAGGTGTTCGGACCACAACCAAGTTTCGAGGCCACGCACGGCGACTATGTTACCAAGGAAACCTCTCACATGGCGAGCTCATGGATCAATATCCATGCGATGACTTAGGCAGAATCATCACGGTAATCATGAAGGTAACGATACTCAAGGTCCCCATAATCTCCTTCATTCCGGAGAGACACAACTCACCCCTCGGGGACCAAACACACGCTCAGGAGCCTGAGCTGCTCCAAGTGGCCTACACCACACCATCTTCCTGAAAACATAAAGCACCAGTCAGCTCCATATGGAAGTGTGGGAAAGCCTCTGCTCTTAGGCCTTTGCTTTCAGTGAGGTCACAGTGCTGCCTTCAGGATGTTTTCAGCCTTTGAGACAGGATTGGAACTCTCTCGTGCAATGAGATATTCCCATGCAACAAAACGCATTCCTTGCCAAGAACTGGGTCCCTGACGCGGTCCGGACTCCACACGGGCCACAGCACCACACTCACGCACACACACTCCCCCCAACAACCGGGGAGAGGTACAACCCTATGCAATGAAAGACCGTTTGCTCAAGACCTCATTTCCCAAGGAGGCTGAGAGAGGAGCACTGCCTGCTCCAGTACACACGCACTGGTTTCTAGGGACCCGGTGGGCTCCCAGTCACTTCTCCCTCGTGCTGCCTGGTGAGTCCCTGAGGAGACGCGATTGCCAAGGACTGAAACTCTTGAAACACGGAACGAATGCAAGACAGGAGGCGCTCCACGGAAACGGGAAGCACCACGCCCCACGGAGAGGAAGAACAAAACCCACCAGTCTGCCTTGGACAAGGAGCTTTTCCATCCACCTTCGTCGCCAGAGTGCGAAGAAGACGTTCCCACCCAACGTGTCCCAAAGAGATGACTTTGGACTCCATCCACAACACCCAGTTCTCTTCAGCACACATCTCCCATGAGGAAAGAGTCTGGACCACCCTCGAAAACACACAAGCGCCACTGATTCCTGGCTCCCGGGCTCCCACTTCATTGATGGAATGCACATTGCCTTCAGAGATGAAGAGCTCAACAGGGAGTTGCACTTGCCCTCATCCAGACTCCTACCCCCTAGTCCCATTGACTCCCACGAGAGAGGACCCCCTTTCGCCACAAGCGGGGTGAGATCTCCCCCTCCCCATCAGAGGGTGCAACTCTGCCACCAGGGGCGGGGCGGGGCGCGGCGCGGCGGGCTGGGCAGGGCAGGAGAGCAGGTGCGGAGGGGGGAGGCAGGAGGCCTGTGTTCACCTGCTGCTTCCACTCTCAATCCCTTCAACACCGTCCCCTGCTGGCCTCCAGCAACTCAGGCCCACCACCCTGACTCTCCCTGGAATGTTTCTCTGGAGTCTCAGGTCCCTTGTACTTCATTTTCACAGGCAGGAATGATTCCTCCTGCTCATGGCTGCCACTTCCCTGGCCCTGCCTTGACACTTGCCCACAGCCGCCGGTCCACGCTTTCCTTCCTTCCTTCCTCCCTTCGTTCGTCCCTTCGTTCCTTCCCACCTCCACCCGCCAAACACCAACCCAGTCAGACCTCCATGGGCACTCAGGGCACCCCCCCTCTCGACCTGAGCCACTCACCACCGCCTGAGCCTAACCCCCTACTCGATCTGGGGCCCTCCTCTTCCAGGGAACCAGGGTCCAACCCAGAAAGCCCACTCCTGAGGCGTCCAGACCGCAGCCGCAAAGGAGCCCAAGAAGAAGTCCGGAGCCCCAGGGCGGGGGGAGGGTTCTCATGGGAGGGGAAGACAGAGAGGGGCAGAGGGGAAGGCCACGTGCGACCTCGTCGCTAGGGACCTTACCTTGGCAGCACCGCGACTGAGGCAGGTCCTGGAGGGAGGCTGTGTGTCTCAGCTGCTCCACCTTTAGGCTTCTCCCAGATGGACTTTCAAGGGCGCCGGGGGGGCATCGCATCGCGCTCTGCCCCAGCCAGTGCTGGCACTCCACCAGCGCGGCCAAAGCCCGAGGCGCCCGGGAAGCGCGTCCCGCGCCCTGGCCTCTGGCTCCAGGAGCAGCAGGAGCAGCAGGGCCGCCACCCTCCGAGGCTGGAGGCTCATGGCTCCCAGTCTTCTCCACGCGGGGCCCCGCCTGCGCTCCCGCCAGCGCTCCCGCGAGCGCTACCGCTACCCCTACCGCCAAAGCCATGGCTGCCGGGTCGCAGGCGCCAGGCAGCAGCATGTCCCAGGTCGGGGGCTGAGGTGGGCGTCCGTCCCTGGCTGGCCCAGACACTTGGGGGCTTGGGGCGGCAGGCGGGCTGGGAGCCAACTCACGGCACGGCTGCAGCCTCAGCTGTGTCCCTCACCGGGCTCCGGCCCTGGCCCACGCGCATGCGCGCGCTCGAGCGCGCGCTCCCGCACACCTGCTTGGGCCCAGGATCCAAGCCGCCCCATCCCCCACCCCACCCCCACCGCCACCCCCCCACAGGGGGCACAGCTCCTGGGCACCAGGGTCTGCACCACCGCACCTCCCTGTGCCCACCAGATGCTCTGACCGACTGCCCGCCAGCCTGACAGCCGCGAGCCAGGCAGAGGGCTCCAGACACCAGGCCAGTGGGACAGGGACCGGCAGGTGTCTCCTCCCAAGGTGGACACCTCCCTGTCACCCCTCAAGAGACCCAGGAACCTTTTGCATTGCTGGTTTCCCAGGGACGTGGCTGCACGTGAACCCAGTGATCCCTCTTGCATCCTAGGCCTCTGTGTTTCTTCTTCACTCTGCCTCCCATTCCCGCCAACCGTGGCCATCTACAGCCGTGCACCCTCCTCGCTCGTCACCCGTGACCGCAAGGGCAGCCCTAAGGGACAGGGAGACACGCTGGGCACACGAGACTCCTTCCACCTCCCTTCTCCTTGAAAGGCCGGTGCTTTTCAGCTCTGCATGCCCTTCCCATGGCCCTACCTGGACCGCACCACCAGCGGTCCCACCCTCAAGTCCACCCTGCCACCGCTGACTGTGGCACGTCCTTCAACTCTGTGGAACCGCCTGTCCACCTCCACTACCTCCCAACCCCCGTGTTTTCTTCACAGTGTGCCTCAGATCCCAACTCCTCCGTGCCATTTTTCTTTTCTTGGGTTTCCATTGCTTCTCAACGTTTCTTTCTTTTGGTGAGAGAGAGAGAGAGAGAGAGAGAGAGGCCATCACCCATGCGATTGTGCAGCAAGCATCGACTGAACGTGCAAGGCGTACCAGACCCTGCTCTGGAGGGCCAGTGTGCAGAGGTGGGCAAGGAAACGTATGCCTGAGGATTCAAGGGGAGCCACAGGACTACCGTCCAGGGTGAGGAGGAGTAGAGAGACCAAGCAGTGAAGGCTTTCTACGAAACGAGCATCGAGGGCACGAACCTACGCAGCCCTGGAAGGAGAGCAGGGGGTCACGGCCAGATGGATCATCGAAGGCCAGTCCCAATGGGCAGCCTTCATCACGTGTCCTCACCTGAGGACTTGCAAAGAGGCACGCCCAGACTGGACCTGGTAGAAACAGGACTTACAGCAAAAGCACAAGACTGCTCTGTGGACTTCATGGTCATGGGAAGGACACCATCCCACAAGCCCCACCAAGGGACTCTGGACTCTGGGGACTTGGCCTTACTGTGTACCATCAGGACCTGTCAGGACTCTTTCAAGTGCACAAGGGAAGAGCAAACTAAGCCACAAACCTAGGAGAACAGAGATGCAAAACCTTTCTCCCCCCAGGGGCAACGTCAATGATCGCATGCTATACAAATGCAAATGACCTCTGCTAGCATTAGAAAGGTCACCAGTTTTCCGCCTCTTTATCAGTCTCATACCACAAGTGCACCAGGGTTCCATTGGCTCCACAGGGACCATTTGCCTGCATTCTCCGTGGGAGCAGCTTCCTATCCTACCAGAACCCTCACGTGTGTCTCCCTGTCATGGCACGTACTGATACATACGAGAATGACGTTTCCCTTTCGTTTTGAACTTTGTGCTGATGCCTCCCTCCTGGCTCCGCGTCTCCACCCAGAAGACCGTTTGGCTCAGTTTACATGGTGTGTGTGTGTGTGTGTGTGTCTGTGTGTGTGTGTGTGCGCGCGCGAGTGTGTGTGCATATACGTATATATACACATTCACGAATACGTGTACGTATATGTTGACACGTATGCGTATGTACACAGGTATCCCTATGGACACACAGGTAGCTAGATGTATATATAAATGTAGCTGTTTTTTCTTTTGAAAATACACACTGAAAACTCTGTGGGCCGCTTGGATGACTCAGCTGGGTAATGGTCCGACTTCGGGTCACGTCAGGCTCTCAGGGTTCCTGAGCTGAGTCACGCCTAGTGCTCCGTGCTGACAGCTCAGAGCCTGGAACCTGATTCCCTTCTGGGTTTCCTCTCTCTCTCCCTGCCCCTCCCTCGCTTGTGCTCTCTCTGTCTCTCTCGCTTTCTCTCAGAGGTGAACGTTAAAAAAGAAACCATAGCATGTGGCTCTGGATCTCGCCTCACGTCACGATCTCACAGTTTGTGAGGCTGAGCCTCCACAAGGAGCCCCACCTCAAGATGGGCGCCAACGATGCGGAGCCCGCTGGCCCTCCTCTCTCTCTCCCTCCCTGTCTGCCCTATCCCTGCTCACAGGCACACGTGCATGCGTCCACTCTCTCTCTGTCTCTCAGAATGAATGAAAGAAACAAAGAACCTCAAATGAGAACACTAAAGGAACACCGTCGAGTTCATGACTACAGCGAATGAATGGCTGTGCCCGTGGCCAGCACCTGCCCTGGGGAACGTTCTATTTCCTATTTGTTCATGTGTCTTCACTCTGGAGACACAGGGAGCCAGAGAGCAAGCCGGCAAGCCGGTGACCGCCAGTGGGGGAGGGGCAGAGAAGCAGAGACAGACACACGCAGAATCTGAAAACAGGCTCCAGGGCCTGAGCTGTGGGCACAGAGCCCAGCCCAGGGCTGGAACTCAGGAACCGCGAGGGCGTGACATGAGCCCAAGTCGGAAGCTCAACCCACTGAACCACCCAGGTGCCCGGGGAAGGTTCCATTCAGGAGTCCACTCTACCCATCCCCGCCCATTTCCGCAAGGTCAGAGCCCTTACGACACATACCAGCAGGAAGGATGCTCTACAACTGTCCACAACCTGCCCTCTGTCTACCAAAGAGGCTGCCCTGACGATACCTAGCAAACAGGGCGCTCCGATCAAAAGGCCCATGGATAAAGGTCATGCCTGCCTACCCTCAGGGCCTGGTGACTCCCCAGGTTCCCCTTGCGGCGCACTCTGTACCACTGGAAACGTCGTGGCTTTGGGTTCCAAGGTGCCCTGCAGGTGAGCACAGGCCAACGGGAACGACCTCACCGCAGCTACCTACCAGGAGACAGCTTCGCACCCTTCACCCTTCCTGCAGGCCCTGTGCTCAGGGTCTGGGACCAGCCAGGGCGCGGGTCACAAGCAGAGAACGTTAGCATTTGAGGACGCAGAAACGGCCTCGGTGTTCCCTACTCGGGGACCACGTTCACCACCTGGGCGCCTGCGACACTGGCAACTGGCACACAGGGCGACGGGGAGTGTGGACCGCATGAAATGAGGGCCCTCGGCCGCTTCTCCTGCAATTCAGAGGGGGAACTCGCAAAGGTCCCCTCAGTCACCAGCTCCCAAGAAGCCCCCCTGCGGAAGGGATGGTGCCATCAACAGCCTGTTCCTCCTTCCAGCCCTGCCTGGGTTTCAGGGGCACCACAGCACCGGCGGGGGGGGGGGCGGGGGGGTGTCCTAGGAAGGTCCCGCTGACCCATGCCCCCCGCTGTGCCGCCACCCTCACTAAGAGCCCCGCATGTCACTCTCCAAAGTGTCTCAGGCTGGATGTGCAATGATAGGGTTCCCCGCAGAGAGCGTGACTCAGGCCCTAGAGCCTATTTTGCTGGATTCCCCGTTTGAGGGCACACGCACGTCTCCAAGCCCACCTCTGCTCGCAGGACAGGCACGCTAGGTGCAAATGCTTTCCCTGCCTCTCGACAGGCAGCATTGGGAAAGCCAGCGGTGCAGCACGCTCATGTGGAGGCCGACTGCCTGCCTTCATGCCTCGAGTCCTCCCGCTTCACAGCAGTGAACCCCGGCACACATTCTTTCACATCTTCCCTTGGAAATACGAACGGGGACGAGAGTCCTTGCCGAGGTACTCTGTGTCGTCTGCATAGATCTCTCAAGTGCTCAGAACAGTGCCTGGAACAGGCTAAGCCCTCTACCAAGGTGGGGTAAGACCAAGGAAAACAAACACGCATAGGCAGTCCCCTCCCTCGTGGCCAGCACCTAGGCAACTGCTGGGGATGGTGAGGCAGGGGAGGGATCCCTTCCTTCCCCCGACGGTGTCCGGCTCCCCCTCCCTCCTCAGGACTTCCCGTTGGCATCAACAAAACCTCCCTGCCTGATTCTGGGTGGAGCCGGCTAGGAACCCAGTGCCTCAGGGAGAGGCCCTCGCACATCTCCCTGGATACTTGCACGGGCTTCAGGTCAACAGACTCTGCCTCCTCACCTATATGGCAACAGGGACTGCACACCCGTGGAGCCGCTTCGGGACTTGCAAAGCATCAAAGGTGTTCGGACCACAACCAAGTTTCGAGGCCACGCACGGCGACTATTTTACCAAGGAAACCTCTCACATGGCGAGCTCATGGATCAATATCCATGCGATGACTTAGGCAGAATCATCACGGTAATCATGAAGGTAACGATACTCAAGGTCCCTATATTCTCCTTCATTCCGGAGAGACACAACTCACCCCTCGGGGACCAAACACACGCTTAGGAGCCTGAGCTGCTCCAAGTGGCCTACACCACACCATCTTCCTGAAAACATAAAGCACCAGTCAGCTCCATATGGAAGTGTGGGAAAGCCTCTGCTCTTAGGCCTTTGCTTTCAGTGAGGTCACAGTGCTGCCTTCAGGATGTTTTCAGCCTTTGAGACAGGATTGGAACTCTCTCGTGCAATGAGATATTCCCATGCAACAAAACGCATTCCTTGCCAAGAACTGGGTCCCTGACGCGGTCCGGACTCCACACGGGCCACAGCACCACACTCACGCACACACACTCCCCCCAACAACCGGGGAGAGGTACAACCCATGCAATGAAAGACCGTTTGCTCAAGACCTCATTTCCCAAGGAGGCTGAGAGAGGAGCACTGCCTGCTCCAGTACACACGCACTGGTTTCTAGGGACCCGGTGGGCTCCCAGTCACTTCTCCCTCGTGCTGCCTGGTGAGTCCCTGAGGAGACGCGATTGCCAAGGACTGAAACTCTTGAAACACGGAACGAATGCAAGACAGGAGGCGCTCCACGGAAACGGGAAGCACCACGCCCCACGGAGAGGAAGAACAAAACCCACCAGTCTGCCTTGGACAAGGAGCTTTTCCATCCACCTTCGTCGCCAGAGTGCGAAGAAGACGTTCCCACCCAACGTGTCCCAAAGAGATGACTTTGGACTCCATCCACAACACCCAGTTCTCTTCAGCACACATCTCCCATCAGGAAAGAGTCTGGACCACCCTCGAAAACACACAAGCGCCACTGATTCCTGGCTCCCGGGCTCCCACTTCATTGATGGAATGCACATTGCCTTCAGAGATGAAGAGCTCAACAGGGAGTTGCACTTGCCCTCATCCAGACTCCTACCCCCTAGTCCCATTGACTCCCACGAGAGAGGACCCCCTTTCGCCACAAGCGGGGTGAGATCTCCCCCTCCCCATCAGAGGGTGCAACTCTGCCACCAGGGGCGGGGCGGGGCGCGGCGCGGCGGGCTGGGCAGGGCAGGAGAGCAGGTGCGGAGGGGGGAGGCAGGAGGCCTGTGTTCACCTGCTGCTTCCACTCTCAATCCCTTCAACACCGTCCCCTGCTGGCCTCCAGCAACTCAGGCCCACCACCCTGACTCTCCCTGGAATGTTTCTCTGGAGTCTCAGGTCCCTTGTACTTCATTTTCACAGGCAGGAATGATTCCTCCTGCTCATGGCTGCCACTTCCCTGGCCCTGCCTTGACACTTGCCCACAGCCGCCGGTCCACGCTTTCCTTCCTTCCTTCCTCCCTTCGTTCGTCCATTCGTTCCTTCCCACCTCCACCCGCCAAACACCAACCCAGTGAGACCTCCATGGGCACTCAGGGCACCCCCCCTCTCGACCTGAGCCACTCACCACCGCCTGAGCCTAACCCCCTACTCGATCTGGGGCCCTCCTCTTCCAGGGAACCAGGGTCCAACCCAGAAAGCCCACTCCTGAGGCGTCCAGACCGCAGCCGCAAAGGAGCCCAAGAAGAAGCCCGGAGCCCCAGGGCGGGGGGAGGGTTCTCATGGGAGGGGAAGACAGAGAGGGGCAGAGGGGAAGGCCACGTGCGACCTCGTCGCTAGGGACCTTACCTTGGCAGCACCGCGACTGAGGCAGGTCCTGGAGGGAGGCTGTGTGTCTCAGCTGCTCCACCTTTAGGCTTCTCCCAGATGGACTTTCAAGGGCGCCGGGGGAGGGGGGGCATCGCATCGCGCTCTGCCCCAGCCAGTGCTGGCACTCCACCAGCGCGGCCAAAGACCGAGGCGCCCGGGAAGCGCGTCCCGCGCCCTGGCCTCTGGCTCCAGGAGCAGCAGGAGCAGCAGGGCCGCCACCCTCCGAGGCTGGAGGCTCATGGCTCCCAGTCTTCTCCACGCGGGGCCCCGCCTGCGCTCCCGCCAGCGCTCCCGCGAGCGCTACCGCTACCCCTACCGCCAAAGCCATGGCTGCCGGGTCGCAGGCGCCAGACAGCAGCATGTCCCAGGTCGGGGGCTGAGGTGGGCGTCCGTCCCTGGCTGGCCCAGACACTTGGGGGCTTGGGGCGGCAGGCGGGCTGGGAGCCAACTCACGGCACGGCTGCAGCCTCAGCTGTGTCCCTCACCGGGCTCCGGCCCTGGCCCACGCGCATGCGCGCGCTCGAGCGCGCGCTCCCGCACACCTGCTTGGGCCCAGGATCCAAGCCGCTCCATCCCCCACCCCACTCCCACCGCCACCCCCCCACAGGGGGCACAGCTCCTGGGCACCAGGGTCTGCACCACCGCACCTCCCTGTGCCCACCAGATGCTCTGACCGACTGCCCGCCAGCCTGACAGCCGCGAGCCAGGCAGAGGGCTCCAGAGACCACGCCAGTGG
Organism: Puma concolor; assembly: GCF_028749965.1. Taxonomy (NCBI): domain Eukaryota; kingdom Metazoa; phylum Chordata; class Mammalia; order Carnivora; family Felidae; genus Puma; species Puma concolor. The sequence goes on along the minus strand of NW_028240153.1, from coordinate 8,466 downwards.
GACAGGGACCGGCAGGTGTCTCCTCCCAAGGTGGACACCTCCCTGTCACCCCTCAAGAGACCCAGGAACCTTTTGCATTGCTGGTTTCCCAGGGACGTGGCTGCACGTGAACCCAGTGATCCCTCTTGCATCCTAGGCCTCTGTGTTTCTTCTTCACTCCGCCTCCCATTCCCGCCAACCGTAGCCATCTACAGCCGTGCACCCTCCTCGCTCGTCACCCGTGACCGCAAGGGCAGCCCTAAGGGACAGGGAGACACGCTGGGCACACGAGACTCCTTCCACCTCCCTTCTCCTTGAAAGGCTGTTGCTTTTCAGCTCTGCATGCCCTTCCCATGGCCCTACCTGGACCGCACCACCAGCGGTCCCACCCTCAAGTCCACCCTGCCACCGCTGACTGTGGCACGTCCTTCAACTCTGTGGAACCGCCTGTCCACCTCCACTACCTCCCAACCCCCGTGTTTTCTTCACAGTGTGCCTCAGATCCCAACTCCTCCGTGCCATTTTTCTTTTCTTGGGTTTCCATTGCTTCTCAACGTTTCTTTCTTTTGGTGAGAGAGAGAGGGAGAGAGAGAGCGAGAGAGGCCATCACCCATGCGATTGTGCAGCAAGCATCGACTGAACGTGCAAGGCGTACCAGACCCTGCTCTGGAGGGCCAGTGTGCAGAGGTGGGCAAGGAAACGTATGCCTGAGGATTCAAGGGGAGCCACAGGACTACCGTCCAGGGTGAGGAGGAGTAGAGAGACCAAGCAGTGAAGGCTTTCTACGAAACGAGCATCGAGGGCACGAACCTACGCAGCCCTGGAAGGAGAGCAGGGGGTCACGGCCAGATGGATCATCGAAGGCCAGTCCCAATGGGCAGCCTTCATCACGTGTCCTCACCTGAGGACTTGCAAAGAGGCACGCCCAGACTGGACCTGGTAGAAACAGGACTTACAGCAAAAGCACAAGACTGCTCTGTGGACTTCATGGTCATGGGAAGGACACCATCCCACAAGCCCCACCAAGGGACTCTGGACTCTGGGGACTTGGCCTTACTGTGTACCATCAGGACCTGTCAGGACTCTTTCAAGTGCACAAGGGAAGAGCAAACTAAGCCACAAACCTAGGAGAACAGAGATGCAAAACCTTTCTCCCCCCAGGGGCAACGTCAATGATCGCATGCTATACAAATGCAAATGACCTCTGCTAGCATTAGAAAGGTCACCAGTTTTCGGCCTCTTTATCAGTCTCATACCACAAGTGCACCAGGGTTCCATTGGCTCCACAGGGACCATTTGCCTGCATTCTCCGTGGGAGCAGCTTCCTATCCTACCAGAACCCTCACGTGTGTCTCCCTGTCATGGCACGTACTGATACATACGAGAATGACGTTTCCCTTTCGTTTTGAACTTTGTGCTGATGCCTCCCTCCTGGCTCCGCGTCTCCACCCAGAAGACCGTTTGGCTCAGTTTACATAGTGTGTGTGTGTGTGTGTGTGTGCATATACGTATATATACACATACACGAATACGTGTACGTATATGTAGGCACGTATGCGTATGTACACAGGTATCCCTATGGACACACAGGTAGCTAGATGTATATATAAATGTAGCTGTTTTTTCTTTTGAAAATACACACTGAAAACTCTGTGGGCCGCTTGGATGACTCAGCTGGGTAATGGTCCGACTTCGGGTCACGTCAGGCTCTCAGGGTTCCTGAGCTGAGTCACGCCTAGTGCTCCGTGCTGACAGCTCAGAGCCTGGAACCTGATTCCCTTCTGGGTTTCCTCTCTCTCTCCCTGCCCCTCCCTCGCTTGTGCTCTCTCTGTCTCTCTCGCTTTCTCTCAGAGGTGAACGTTAAAAAAGAAACCAAAGCATGTGGCTCTGGATCTCGCCTCACGTCACGATCTCACAGTTTGTGAGGCTGAGCCTCCACAAGGAGCCCCACCTCAAGATGGGCGCCAACGATGCGGAGCCCGCTGGCCCTCCTCTCTCTCTCCCTCCCTGTCTGCCCTATCCCTGCTCACAGGCACACGTGCATGCGTCCACTCTCTCTCTGTCTCTCAGAATGAATGAAAGAAACAAAGAACCTCAAATGAGAACACTAAAGGAACACCGTCGAGTTCATGACTACAGCGAATGAATGGCTGTGCCCGTGGCCAGCACCTGCCCTGGGGAACGTTCTATTTCCTATTTGTTCATGTGTCTTCACTCTGGAGACACAGGGAGCCAGAGAGCAAGCCGGCAAGCCGGTAAGCCGGTGACCGCCAGTGGGGGAGGGGCAGAGAAGCAGAGACAGACACACGCAGAATCTGAAAACAGGCTCCAGGGCCTGAGCTGTGGGCACAGAGCCCAGCGCAGGGCTGGAACTCAGGAACCGCGAGGGCGTGACCTGAGCCCAAGTCGGAAGCTCAACCCACTGAACCACCCAGGCGCCCGGGGAAGGTTCCATTCAGGAGTCCACTCTACCCATCCCCGCCCATTTCCGCAAGGTCAGAGCCCTTACGACACATACCACCAGGAAGGATGCTCTACAACTGTCCACAACCTGCCCTCTGTCTACCAAAGAGGCTGCCCTGACGATACCTACCAAACAGGGCGCTCCGATCAAAAGGCCCATGGATAAAGGTCATGCCTGCCTACCCTCAGGGCCTGGTGACTCCCCAGGTTCCCCTTGCGGCGCACTCTGTACCACTGGAAACGTCGTGGCTTTGGGTTCCAAGGTGCCCTGCAGGTGAGCACAGGCCAACGGGAACGACCTCACCGCAGCTACCTACCAGGAGACAGCTTCGCACCCTTCACCCTTCCTGCAGGCCCTGTGCTCAGGGTCTGGGACCAGCCAGGGCGCGGGTCACAAGCAGAGAACGTTAGCATTTGAGGACGCAGAAACGGCCTCGGTGTTCCCTACTCGGGGACCACGTTCACCACCTGGGCGCCTGCGACACTGGCAACTGGCACACAGGGCGACGGGGAGTGTGGACCGCATGAAATGAGGGCCCTCGGCCGCTTCTCCTGCAATTCAGAGGGGGAACTCGCAAAGGTCCCCTCAGTCACCAGCTCCCAAGAAGCCTCCCTGCGGAAGGGATGGTGCCATCAACAGCCTGTTCCTCCTTCCAGCCCTGCCTGGGTTTCAGGGGCACCACAGCACCGGCGGGGGGGGGGGCGGGGGGGTGTCCTAGGAAGGTCCCGCTGACCCATGCCCCCCGCTGTGCCGCCACCCTCACTAAGAGCCCCGTATGTCACTCTCCAAAGTGTCTCAGGCTGGATGTGCAATGATAGGGTTCCCCGCAGAGAGCGTGACTCAGGCCCTAGAGCCTATTTTGCTGGATTCCCCGTTTGAGGGCACACGCACGTCTCCAAGCCCACCTCTGCTCGCAGGACAGGCACGCTAGGTGCAAATGCTTTCCCTGCCTCTCGACAGGCAGCAGTGGGAAAGCCAGCGGTGCAGCACGCTCATGTGGAGGCCGACTGCCTGCCTTCATGCCTCGAGTCCTCCCGCTTCACAGCAGTGAACCCCGGCACACATTCTTTCACATCTTCCCTTGGAAATACGAACGGGGACGAGAGTCCTTGCCGAGGTACTCTGTGTCGTCTGCATAGATCTCTCAAGTGCTCAGAACAGTGCCTGGAACAGGCTAAGCCCTCTACCAAGGTGGGGTAAGACCAAGGAAAACAAACACGCATAGGCAGTCCCCTCCCTCGTGGCCAGCACCTAGGCAACTGCTGGGGATGGTGAGGCAGGGGAGGGATCCCTTCCTTCCCCCGACGGTGTCCGGCTCCCCCTCCCTCCTCAGGACTTCCCGCTGGCATCAACAAAACCTCCCTGCCTGATTCTGGGTGGAGCCGGCTAGGAACCCAGTGCCTCAGGGAGAGGCCCTCGCACATCTCCCTGGATACTTGCACGGGCTTCAGGTCAACAGACTCTGCCTCCTCACCTATATGGCAACAGGGACTGCACACCCGTGGAGCCGCTTCGGGACTTGCAAAGCATCAAAGGTGTTCGGACCACAACCAAGTTTCGAGGCCACGCACGGCGACTATGTTACCAAGGAAACCTCTCACATGGCGAGCTCATGGATCAATATCCATGCGATGACTTAGGCAGAATCATCACGGTAATCATGAAGGTAACGATACTCAAGGTCCCCATAATCTCCTTCATTCCGGAGAGACACAACTCACCCCTCGGGGACCAAACACACGCTCAGGAGCCTGAGCTGCTCCAAGTGGCCTACACCACACCATCTTCCTGAAAACATAAAGCACCAGTCAGCTCCATATGGAAGTGTGGGAAAGCCTCTGCTCTTAGGCCTTTGCTTTCAGTGAGGTCACAGTGCTGCCTTCAGGATGTTTTCAGCCTTTGAGACAGGATTGGAACTCTCTCGTGCAATGAGATATTCCCATGCAACAAAACGCATTCCTTGCCAAGAACTGGGTCCCTGACGCGGTCCGGACTCCACACGGGCCACAGCACCACACTCACGCACACACACTCCCCCCAACAACCGGGGAGAGGTACAACCCTATGCAATGAAAGACCGTTTGCTCAAGACCTCATTTCCCAAGGAGGCTGAGAGAGGAGCACTGCCTGCTCCAGTACACACGCACTGGTTTCTAGGGACCCGGTGGGCTCCCAGTCACTTCTCCCTCGTGCTGCCTGGTGAGTCCCTGAGGAGACGCGATTGCCAAGGACTGAAACTCTTGAAACACGGAACGAATGCAAGACAGGAGGCGCTCCACGGAAACGGGAAGCACCACGCCCCACGGAGAGGAAGAACAAAACCCACCAGTCTGCCTTGGACAAGGAGCTTTTCCATCCACCTTCGTCGCCAGAGTGCGAAGAAGACGTTCCCACCCAACGTGTCCCAAAGAGATGACTTTGGACTCCATCCACAACACCCAGTTCTCTTCAGCACACATCTCCCATGAGGAAAGAGTCTGGACCACCCTCGAAAACACACAAGCGCCACTGATTCCTGGCTCCCGGGCTCCCACTTCATTGATGGAATGCACATTGCCTTCAGAGATGAAGAGCTCAACAGGGAGTTGCACTTGCCCTCATCCAGACTCCTACCCCCTAGTCCCATTGACTCCCACGAGAGAGGACCCCCTTTCGCCACAAGCGGGGTGAGATCTCCCCCTCCCCATCAGAGGGTGCAACTCTGCCACCAGGGGCGGGGCGGGGCGCGGCGCGGCGGGCTGGGCAGGGCAGGAGAGCAGGTGCGGAGGGGGGAGGCAGGAGGCCTGTGTTCACCTGCTGCTTCCACTCTCAATCCCTTCAACACCGTCCCCTGCTGGCCTCCAGCAACTCAGGCCCACCACCCTGACTCTCCCTGGAATGTTTCTCTGGAGTCTCAGGTCCCTTGTACTTCATTTTCACAGGCAGGAATGATTCCTCCTGCTCATGGCTGCCACTTCCCTGGCCCTGCCTTGACACTTGCCCACAGCCGCCGGTCCACGCTTTCCTTCCTTCCTTCCTCCCTTCGTTCGTCCCTTCGTTCCTTCCCACCTCCACCCGCCAAACACCAACCCAGTCAGACCTCCATGGGCACTCAGGGCACCCCCCCTCTCGACCTGAGCCACTCACCACCGCCTGAGCCTAACCCCCTACTCGATCTGGGGCCCTCCTCTTCCAGGGAACCAGGGTCCAACCCAGAAAGCCCACTCCTGAGGCGTCCAGACCGCAGCCGCAAAGGAGCCCAAGAAGAAGCCCGGAGCCCCAGGGCGGGGGGAGGGTTCTCATGGGAGGGGAAGACAGAGAGGGGCAGAGGGGAAGGCCACGTGCGACCTCGTCGCTAGGGACCTTACCTTGGCAGCACCGCGACTGAGGCAGGTCCTGGAGGGAGGCTGTGTGTCTCAGCTGCTCCACCTTTAGGCTTCTCCCAGATGGACTTTCAAGGGCGCCGGGGGGGCATCGCATCGCGCTCTGCCCCAGCCAGTGCTGGCACTCCACCAGCGCGGCCAAAGCCCGAGGCGCCCGGGAAGCGCGTCCCGCGCCCTGGCCTCTGGCTCCAGGAGCAGCAGGAGCAGCAGGGCCGCCACCCTCCGAGGCTGGAGGCTCATGGCTCCCAGTCTTCTCCACGCGGGGCCCCGCCTGCGCTCCCGCCAGCGCTCCCGCGAGCGCTACCGCTACCCCTACCGCCAAAGCCATGGCTGCCGGGTCGCAGGCGCCAGGCAGCAGCATGTCCCAGGTCGGGGGCTGAGGTGGGCGTCCGTCCCTGGCTGGCCCAGACACTTGGGGGCTTGGGGCGGCAGGCGGGCTGGGAGCCAACTCACGGCACGGCTGCAGCCTCAGCTGTGTCCCTCACCGGGCTCCGGCCCTGGCCCACGCGCATGCGCGCGCTCGAGCGCGCGCTCCCGCACACCTGCTTGGGCCCAGGATCCAAGCCGCCCCATCCCCCACCCCACCCCCACCGCCACCCCCCCACAGGGGGCACAGCTCCTGGGCACCAGGGTCTGCACCACCGCACCTCCCTGTGCCCACCAGATGCTCTGACCGACTGCCCGCCAGCCTGACAGCCGCGAGCCAGGCAGAGGGCTCCAGACACCAGGCCAGTGGGACAGGGACCGGCAGGTGTCTCCTCCCAAGGTGGACACCTCCCTGTCACCCCTCAAGAGACCCAGGAACCTTTTGCATTGCTGGTTTCCCAGGGACGTGGCTGCACGTGAACCCAGTGATCCCTCTTGCATCCTAGGCCTCTGTGTTTCTTCTTCACTCTGCCTCCCATTCCCGCCAACCGTGGCCATCTACAGCCGTGCACCCTCCTCGCTCGTCACCCGTGACCGCAAGGGCAGCCCTAAGGGACAGGGAGACACGCTGGGCACACGAGACTCCTTCCACCTCCCTTCTCCTTGAAAGGCCGGTGCTTTTCAGCTCTGCATGCCCTTCCCATGGCCCTACCTGGACCGCACCACCAGCGGTCCCACCCTCAAGTCCACCCTGCCACCGCTGACTGTGGCACGTCCTTCAACTCTGTGGAACCGCCTGTCCACCTCCACTACCTCCCAACCCCCGTGTTTTCTTCACAGTGTGCCTCAGATCCCAACTCCTCCGTGCCATTTTTCTTTTCTTGGGTTTCCATTGCTTCTCAACGTTTCTTTCTTTTGGTGAGAGAGAGAGAGAGAGAGAGAGAGAGAGAGGCCATCACCCATGCGATTGTGCAGCAAGCATCGACTGAACGTGCAAGGCGTACCAGACCCTGCTCTGGAGGGCCAGTGTGCAGAGGTGGGCAAGGAAACGTATGCCTGAGGATTCAAGGGGAGCCACAGGACTACCGTCCAGGGTGAGGAGGAGTAGAGAGACCAAGCAGTGAAGGCTTTCTACGAAACGAGCATCGAGGGCACGAACCTACGCAGCCCTGGAAGGAGAGCAGGGGGTCACGGCCAGATGGATCATCGAAGGCCAGTCCCAATGGGCAGCCTTCATCACGTGTCCTCACCTGAGGACTTGCAAAGAGGCACGCCCAGACTGGACCTGGTAGAAACAGGACTTACAGCAAAAGCACAAGACTGTTCTGTGGACTTCATGGTCATGGGAAGGACACCATCCCACAAGCCCCACCAAGGGACTCTGGACTCTGGGGACTTGGCCTTACTGTGTACCATCAGGACCTGTCAGGACTCTTTCAAGTGCACAAGGGAAGAGCAAACTAAGCCACAAACCTAGGAGAACAGAGATGCAAAACCTTTCTCCCCCCAGGGGCAACGTCAATGATCACATGCTATACAAATGCAAATGACCTCTGCTAGCATTAGAAAGGTCACCAGTTTTCCGCCTCTTTATCAGTCTCATACCACAAGTGCACCAGGGTTCCATTGGCTCCACAGGGACCATTTGCCTGCATTCTCCGTGGGAGCAGCTTCCTATCCTACCAGAACCCTCGCGTGTGTCTCCCTGTCATGGCACATACTGATACATACGAGAATGACGTTTCCCTTTCGTTTTGAACTTTGTGCTGATGCCTCCCTCCTGGCTCCGCGTCTCCACCCAGAAGACCGTTTGGCTCAGTTTACATGGTGTGTGTGTGTGTGTGTGTGCATATACGTATATATACACATACACGAATACGTGTACGTATATGTAGACACGTATGCGTATGTACACAGGTATCCCTATGGACACACAGGTAGCTAGATGTATATATAAATGTAGCTGTTTTTTCTTTTGAAAATACACACTGAAAACTCTGTGGGCCGCTTGGATGACTCAGCTGGGTAATGGTCCGACTTCGGGTCACGTCAGGCTCTCAGGGTTCCTGAGCTGAGTCACGCCTAGTGCTCCGTGCTGACAGCTCAGAGCCTGGAACCTGATTCCCTTCTGGGTTTCCTCTCTCTCTCCCTGCCCCTCCCTCGCTTGTGCTCTCTCTGTCTCTCTCGCTTTCTCTCAGAGGTGAACGTTAAAAAAGAAACCAAAGCATGTGGCTCTGGATCTCGCCTCACGTCACGATCTCACAGTTTGTGAGGCTGAGCCTCCACAAGGAGCCC